>NC_143482.1:41920811-42080454 GCF_027475165.1 Benincasa hispida | reverse complement strand
ATACACAACAAGCAAAGTAGTATCATTATCAAATCGCAGATAGAAAACATAATGATCAGATGTACTTTTCTTCATACCAACACGTACAAATGCTTAACTAAACTTACCAAACCATGCACGTGGACTTCGTTTCAAACTATATAAAGATTTTCGAAGGTGACATACTTTATCACTCTTCCTCTGAGCAACAAATCCAGATAGTTGCTCCATATAAACTCCCTTCTAAAGGTTACCATGCAGAAAAGCATTCATCATGTCCAACTAATAGAAAGGCCATTTGTAGGTAGCAACCATGGAAAGAAAAAGTTGGATGGAAGTTAATTTGCCAAACTAGAGAAAACGTATCTGATTAATAAGTTTCATAGACTTGGATGTAACCTTAATGAGCTTTCAATTGAGCCATGGTTCTACCAGGGTTAACCTTGATAGCAAACACCTATTTACACCCAATAGCCTTCTTTCCTACAGGACAAGAGTAAATCCCAAGTACCATTTTCATCTAAAGCGATTATCTCCTCAATGATTGCACTATGCCAGCCGGGATGAGATAAAGTTTCATAAACAGAGTTAGGAACAGATGTGGAATCAAAGGATGTAATAAAATAATATGTCGGCGAGGACAACGGATGATATGAAACAAAGGAAGAAACAGGGAAAATACACTTGCGTTTACCTTTTTGAAGGGCAATGGGAAGATCATCACTTGGTCCTGGATCGCATGTCAAATAAGGCATTGGTGTAGGACATATGCTTGAAGGTTGTTGTGGAAGTCACCGGGAGAAGACTCGAGTAATCAATGGACAAGAAGGAAAAGATTCAAAGGAAGATGGAGTAGATGATTTTATGGGAGAGGTAATCTCATAGATAAAAAGATCATCATCCTCCCCTGACACGGACACAATGGTGATGAACTAAAGGGCATATCCTAAAAAAAATGTAACATCAAGAGAGACAAGATACCCGTTAAGAGTAGGACAATAACAATGATACCCCTTTTGAACACGCGAATGACTTAAGAATATGCATTTAAAGGATTTTGTATCTAACTTGGTACAATGAGGACAAACATCTCGAGCAAAACATATGCAGCCAAATATCTTTGGAGCAATCAGAAACAAAGATTTGGTAGAGAAAAGAACACAAAAAGGAATCTCACCATTAAGAAAAGAGGAAGGCATTCTATTAATCAGAAAGCAAGCAGTAGAAACAACATCAGCCCAAAAATGCTTTGGAACATGCATTTGAAAGGATAATGCACGTGAAAATTCAAGTAAGTGCCTATTCTTTCGTTCAACAACTCCATTTTGGGATGAAGTTTCAGCACAAGTGAAGGAGCCGGTTAAGGTTCGTGAGTGGAAGTGGGGATCAGACCCAAATCACAATTCTACAGAATCAAGAATTTTATAGAAATGAATAGAACATTATGCATTTAAATGAAATCTTTACAGCATGCTAAAAGAAAAAAGATGAGAGAATTAGGGTTTCAAGAAAACCCTTATCTTTAAAGAACCCTTCTTCAAAAAAAAAAAAAAAAAATCCTTCTCCAAAATCATCACGTAGAAAATGATCTCTAAATGGCAACCACCACGAATGAGTCTTCTATATTCTTTGGGATGAGAACCACAAGAGTTTATGGGCTCTGTGATTTTTGGAGAGGGAATGAGAATTGAGAGAGGGAAGAAAGATTGGGAAAATAAAAAACCTTAGAACTATTTTGTATTCTTCCTCTTTGTCAAAACAAATGAAGAAGATGAAAGTCAATCCCAACCACCTCTCAATCACACGTTGTGAGTTGAGAGAGAATAGTGGAGAGAGTTATTTCCCTACCCTACCATTCATTTAAATTAAATTTTAATTAATTAATTTTAATTAATATTATATATATATAATTTATTATACATATATACATAACTATATGTTATATCACATATAGCATATATCCTATAGTTTCTATATAGTATCAAATACAATATAACATATAGTTTCAATTCTCTCACCAATGCATTTAATATAAATCTCGTTTATATTAAATTTAATTATCTAAATCCAATTCATATAATTAATATTTGAATCATATTCAAATATTTATTTCCTCTCAAATAAACTTTATATTATAATGTATCAAATACATTATAGTAATTATATCATATGTAATTAAATTAAATTAATTATATCACATACAATTAATTTGAACAATTCAAATTAATCTAAAATTGATTCTCATTTAATCCTTGTTGAGCTACAGAGGAGACCTCATGGACCTGTAGCTTGAAGCTCCACTGGTACTTGAATAATTAATTAAATTTCTTTAATTATATTAATCAAATTATATTATTCAACATCCATAATTGTCGAATACTCCACTAAAGGCCAAAAGATGCACTCTTTGCATTACAGATATATTTCTGTATCCTTTGGATATAACCAGTCAATAGTGTGATGACAGTTCACAAATTGCTCGTAAGTACAGCTAGGCCAAAATTACCGTTTTGCCCCTATAGTTACATCTAACTCCTTAAGTACCACTGATCCCTCTAATGAACAATAAGTCATAGTCCAACTATTACCAAACCCCTCTTGGGCTAGGAGAAGGTGTGGTACCACATTGTTCAAGCCCCGAAATCAGCCTTTATGAGAGAAATTTATCTACTTACCTCGACCTCAGGGAAGAAGTGAATTCTGTCTTGTGTAGTTGTGTTCCCAGCTCCTCAATCAGACGAATCTCTGAGATGGTAGGCTTGTTGAGTTGGCGATCTAGCCACTCTCACCCATACAAATCAAAGGACTGCCCTCATAAGCAGAAGTCACAACTCACTCAAGATTCAGGTCATGTCATATATGGTCATCTTGGAGAAATGTAAGTCTCTATTATGAACGGCGTTATATAATGAGACTAGTCATTTTGTGGTTCATTCTTATACAAACTCCTTTGTATAGAAAATCCCCGCTCACATGTCCCCACATGAATGATCAGGATCATATCATTTATAGCACTTTACAACAATTGTAACATCTATAAAGTAGGTCGTACTCGTAGTGTCATCGGGATAAGATATCTAACCTTATCCATCTACTACAGATCATTTAGATTATTACTTAAACATGATTCACATGTATGTCTCTACATACTTGTTTAAGCTACAGAAGATAACCTTGAATGTTAGTTTATTGGTTTGTGAGTTTAATGCTACTAAATACCAAATAAAATATCTCATATTTTATTAAATAAATAAAATGTTTGTACAATACAATTACAAACTATAAGACCTTACGAGATTTAGGACATCAACCCCAACAACAAGAAGATTGATGAATGATCCAATGTTCATACAAGTGAGAGCCAAGCATATGAGAAAAATATTTGCCAGCTTTATCAGTGTGCAAAGTTTTGATAGAGATATTAAACTGATTTTGAATTTCAGCATGAAAAGCACAAAAGTGAGATAGTAACTCATAAATATTTTTCATTAAATATAACCAATTCAAATGAGAATAATCTTCAACGAAAGTAAAAAGCTAACGAAAACCTGTTTGAGACACAACTAAGCAAGGACCCCAAATATCATAATGAACTAACTCAAATGGAACATTTGCTCGTTTATTGACTCGAAGACTCAAACTAAGATGATGTAATTTAGTAAATTGATACGAATCACAATTCAAATAAGACAAAGACCGAAATTTTGGATAAAGTTTCTTCAACACAAACAAAGATGGATGACCTAAACGATAATGTACTTCAAATGGAGATGTAACTTCAGAGCATGCCACAATTTTTAGTATCTAGTGATAAAAAATATAAAGGCTTCCCGACTCATATCTTACCAATAATCTTCTTCGTCATACAATCCTGAAACAAGCAATAACCAGGAAAGAACAAGACAACACAGTTAAGGTCATGAGTAAGTTGGCTAATAGAAATTAAATTAAAAGATCATTGAGATAAAAGTAAAATAAAAGACAGAGAAAAGGATGGGGTAAGGTTAATGGTGCCAGAACCAAGAACAGAGGATGTTGAGCCATCTGCCAAAGTGATAAATGGGAAAAGTGTAAAGGACAATGGTGTACAAAATAAGCTAGAATTGCCTATCATATGAGCTGTGGCACCAAAGTCTATGACCCATTTATTAGATGATGTAAAGGAGACATTTCGTATTATCTGTGTCAGCAATGGAGGCAATAGGATTAAATGAAGATGACGCTTGCAATGAGTCTTGGTACACCTGAAATTTAGCAAACTCATCTATAGAAACAGTAAACAACTTCTCCGTCATATCACTAGTGGAAGCTATTTGAGCAAGCTAGGAAACTTGACTCTTATACATTAATTTCCGACAATCAGTTTCAAATGGCCAGGCTTACGACAGTAGTTACAGACAATCGCCTGAGAATTTGATTTTTTATTATCCTAATTAGTTCTCTTAAAATTGTTGTCCATCCCTCGAGGTACCTTGGGGTTATTATTCTTGCTAATAAGAGCACTACTGGGTTGAGGAACAAACACACCGGATTGAGAGCTTTCAATGCGAAGAACATGATTGAAAGCGTCTTCTAATGGTGGGATTTTAGAGTCAGTGAGAATTTGTGTTTTGACCATTCCAAATTCAGGTAAAAGTTCATTTAAAAAGATCATAACAGCCATCTTTTCTCGCTGGGCTTGTTAAACTTTAACATCTAGGCTGAATGGTAATAATAAAGCATGCTTGGCAATTAACCTCTTAAGTCTCATAAAGTAGTTGGTAACAAAATCTACTTTTTATTCGGTATAAAAGAATTGCTTACAAACTTCAAACATTTTATGGACTTATTCTTTTCCTGAGTATAGAAATTCTAAAAATTTTAAGAGTTCCTTCACAAAATAACAGTGATCAACTAAACCAATTACCTCACTCTCAACGAAATTTTTTATCTGAAGATAAATTCAAGCATCATCACAAAGCCTATCCTTCTTCTTAGCATCTTTTGGTGAATCGTCGGTCATATGATCATCCATATTAGTACTTCGTAAATAAAACAGAATTGTCTGATGTCAATCATAATAATTAGTTCCATTTAACTTGTGTTCTGTGATCATTGAGGCTAAGGGAATCACATTAGATACCACCAAATTCTTCATCGTGTCCATACTGAATTCACACACTGACCGTAGATCTCACAAGCGGAATAAGCACCAAGAAACCCTAGTCTAGGTATGTAAAATTACAATAAAGGACATCTATATTTAAATATATAAACATGTATTATAACACTCGAGACACGCTAACAACAACCAGGGTAGATTATCTAGTGGTTTGAAATCCATTTCCATCAAAACCACTATATATGTGTGTTTCCAATAAAATCAACCAAATCCAGAGATTCCAAGTCCAACAAATCATTGTTAGAGAAATCATATAAAAATAGTAAATAAAATCCAATATAAAACATTCTTCCATAGATAAAAACATATTTATCTAAATCCAGAGTTCAACCAGCAAAAAGCATATAAAATAGATCATGCCAGGTTTCCAAACCATACATATTATAATAGCATATTAACCAAAATATTTGAAAGTAAACCACTCATTGTTAATTAGCTAGTACTCTTGGGTTTATAAGTTATCCTCCTTTAGTCTGACTTGGAAAAATAGTCCATGATCATTAGGTCATCCCCTATAAATTTCTTCAAGCTCAAATAGTCCTTAGTTAACCCATGATTACACCTAAATCCACCTTATATCCTTATTAGTCCTTACTTTCCAAATTTGGGGTTTTTACATCTCAGCCCCTAAATTATTTCAAAATTACCTAAATTTTTACCTTTAATCCAAAACCATTAATTTAGGGTTAACATATAAAAAAAAACACCCTAATTAGGTTTAAAAAATACTCACCAACATCCAAAATGGCCAAAACCTATAAATGTGTGTCAAAATAGACCATGAGCACTAGGCTAGGCATGCTGTGGCATTGGACATGACAGATGGGTGGAGGCATGTGCATATAGGTGTACTGAGCATGGGCAAAGACGTGTGCACGCAAGTGAGGGCTAATGGGCGTGAGGTTGCACATGAGGGCATGCTGATGGTCGTGATGCTGCATGCGCACAGGCCAGCTGGGGGCGTGCAGAATAAGTGCATGCAAGGGTAGGCATGTGCGTGGGTAACTTGGCTAATTGAGCGGCTGGCTGGGCATCCCTGGGTTGTCCGACAACAACCTCTCCTTGTCTTTCCAAAATTTATTCCCACGAATTCGGGCTACAACCACTTCAAGTAATTTCTGTAGAACTCAAAAGGATCTTTTAACTTACTAATCTCAAATATTGGAAGATTAAAACCCATTGAAAGTACCCCAAAGAGCCCTACAAATCAGTCTTGTCTGCTTTTACCCTTTCCAATGACCATCTTCAGTTTTCTTCAAGTTTTTCAATCTTCCCAGCTTCAATCTTCCATGACAGCCCATGATTGGCATCTTCACTCCTTGTTCTTCAATTTAGCTCAAGAATTTTTTAATTTGCACCAGTAGTTTGGAAGAACCAGCCCTTTCTTCCTGTTAGCTCCTACTTCTCCCTTTTCCGTGGCTTCAACATGCAAAAGCATCTTTCAACTCCTTTTTGAGGTGTCTCTAATCCAAAAATAATCCCCCATCTCTTCTTTCAAAGGGATGAAGTGTCCTTAATCAAGTTAATCTTCTTCCACCTCCTACTTTCATCACTTTTCCACCTCCCTCTTTCCCTCATGCATACCCTTCTTCTAACGCCTTCTTGAGGTGTCCTCAGCCCATATTTTAAGCCTTTTGCCTCCGAATTGTCTTCAACCTAAAACAACTTCATTTTCACACCTACCCAAACATAGCCACCTCCACCTTCTTAATGCAAGGCATTTGATCAAATTTTCTCCACCTCCTACTTCTTGTATATGTGAGGTGTCCAATTCAACTTAATCCCTTTTCATCCACCTCATGCTTAAATAGGAAAATACATGGCTCCTTCTTGAAATTCTCGTCATTTACTTCCCTTTGATATATTCTAAAATCAATTTTCTTAAATGATTTATCCATTCCACCTTTAATTCTCCAACTTTTCTTCCAACTAAATTTAAATTACTTCCTTAAATAATTTATATCCAAAATAAATTCCAAACTCTAAAATCTAAATCTTTCAAACCTTTTCCCTTATAAATGGTTCCTTCTAAATTCTTTTCTTTGTTTAGGAAAACTTAAGTGAAACTGCTTAGGAAAAATAGGGCATACATAGGGCATTGAACCGCACACAAAATGTGTGTTATTTGCCTTAGATTTAGGATTGTTTTTAATATGTTTTTATCGGATTTGATGTGTTTACTAGTGATTTCTAAGATTTATGATCAAGAAGTGAATTATACCCAAAACAAGCCAAAAAAGGACCAAATTAGGCTTAAAGTAGTCAAAACCGAGCAATGGACCAAAAGGAGTGAAGAAAAGAGAGGAAAATACAATGTATCAAAAGACAGAGGAGCGTTGCAATGGTGGTTATAGCGTTGCAATGCTACAACATGAAGCGAGATTTGATGCAAAAAGGTAGTAGCTACATAAATAACTTGTAGAAATACAAGTTATTTATACTGTTTAATTTAGATATTGCGGCAAAAAGAAAGGAAAGTTGCGTCGATAATATACAAATTGGCTAAGAGATGCGAAAATTACGAAATGTCGTAAATACGTCCACTAACACCATTGCGATGGTAGAATAGAATGTTTCAGTTTCTGTTTGCAGGAAATAAGTCACCGCAGGCGTTCATGGCTCAAAGAAAAAATGAACAACGCATCTATGTCGCATTACACCCATCAATCAAGAACGAAAAGATGATCAACGCAATGACGGCGCATGCGACAATCGATCTTGAGCTTAGCGATCAACGCAATTTCAACCGCATGCGGTAATCAAAAACAACATCGTATGCGGCGATTGATCGAAGATGTGAAGAGCAACGCATTTGCGGAGGATTCTGACAAGTGTACAGCTTTTAGTTGTGCATTTCTGACGGATTGATTGCGTAACAGAAGGAATTTTCCATTCCGCCATTTCAAGAACTACCATAACTATACAGTGGGGACCAAAAATTCAAAGAGCCAAGGTCTCGCCTATAAATAGCTTCTTCAAATTCACCGAAAGATATACATGTCTACATAGAGACGTGCATATAATGATTCTGAGAAAGAGACTGGTCTGAAGCGACTGTCCAGAGTAGATTCGGAAGAACGATGAGACAAGGCCGAGAGGTGAGTCTCCGAGCAGAGAAGTCTTACGATTCCCGTAGTTAAAGCTCTGTGTAAAGGTCAATTCTACCAGGAAATCAAGCCTGAGAGGGAAGCTTTCCTCTCCACCACATCCACACGTCGGCAAGCACAAATCTCCGATCGGGATCTGTGTCAAGGCGTTGACACTCTTTTCGTATTTGGTTCAATCCTCTATTTCATCTTCTGTGTTCATCTTCTGTAATTCTTCATTCACAACATGTATCAAACGCTTAATTTTAGAATTAAATGTTATCATCGTCACCATTATCATCTATCTGCATCTTTTCATATATTCATAATCCATTTTCTCCATGATGGTTCTTAATCTTCGGGGTAAATAGCGAGAATTAAATGAGTGAGTTAAGTTGTGTTAAGGAATTAATTAAGTTTAGCTAAAGCATGCTCGATGGCATCTTCACCTGTGAGAGCAGAAGTGAAGATGCTATTCCACCTATCGAGAGAAGGTTGAAAGAATGCGTTAACTAAAGCGAGAAGTATTTCCAGAGATGGAAACAACCTTGCGTTCATCACGTTCATCCTTGTTTCATCATAGAGATATGGGAACGCAGCCGATCACCGAGAGGTGTATGCCAAGGGAAAGCGGAACCTTAGTTGCATCCTTAATGCAATTGACAAACTTGCGATGTTTTTACTCTTTACTCTTTCTCTTTCTGCTTCATTCATAAGACTTGCCATCGCATACATCAATTCATTTGTACAACTTCACAGTCAGTTCTCGACCTCAGTATCATGTATCATGTATTTTGTATCATGTATCATAGTAGCTTAGGATTTTACTTTATCAACGCATTTTTACTTTACTTTGTCAACGTATTTTTACTTTAATCGCAATTTATATTTCTGTATGAACCAACATTCTTTATTCATTGTTAAAACCGGTAGCATGTATCACACCAGTATCACGTTAACGAAAATAATCCCTGTGTTCGACCTCGGATCATTCTGAGAAACTTGCTTTAGAATTATACTTGGTTCCAACGCAAGGAAACTTGTGACACGCACTACTTCATCGCACACTACGAGCATATCATTATCAACGCATATACTTAGAATGTAGTATCGCATAAAAATGTCTTTATTGCAAAACACTTGAGCACATATTTAGCACATCATTCATTTCATTCACGAACCATGCGTTAGAGTTAGATAAAGATAAAAGATTAAATTTTATTTCATCAAGTTTATGGCAACATGAACTTGAATTATCTATCATCACAGTGCATGCATAATAAAGGAAATACACAAATTTTTCGTTCCAGCAGCATTGCAACACTAAGCCTGAGTGTTGTAACACTTTGATAGAATCAGACCAGCTTTGCAACATTGCTGCCGAAGCGTTGCAACACTGACTTCCCTTATTTGAAAATTTTGATAATTTTGGCAAGGATTTTGTGACAAATTGGGACCCTATGATTAATTAGACGACCCTGAACACTGAGAAAGGAAAATTCTGACCTAATTGGAAGACATTAAAACCTAATTTTGAGACCAAAAGGAGAGAATTCTTGCTGAAGTTAAATATTAAAGCTCGACTAAGAGACCATTGAACTTCCTAATGTGCTAATGGAGAGAAGATTGGCGATTTCTACCAAAGCAGAAGTATTCCAAATGAGATTTTCTCTTATTCCTTCTTTTTATTTACTCGAATGCCCTCAATTTTGTATAAGAATATGTTCTTGAGAATCATGAGTCGCTAAACTCTGTGTTTTAGAGTGTTGGTTGGATTTACATATGGACTTGAGATATTTCAGAATTTCATAGAGTTGCATAGCTAATTATCTTTTAATATTATTGTTTTAATTGATTTTGATTGCCATCAATAAATGTTATATTGAATGTTCGATTCGGTAGATTTTATGTTTAATCGAACTTGTAACATTAAATTGCTATTAACCTATCACGTATGTAGTTAGGGGAGTAGTAAAAGTTGATCACGACAATGTTTAATGTCATGAGTTTTAACTTGATATCACGACATTAGTTATCAATTAGAACTTCATGAGAAAGAATTGTTTTCAAAAGACAATGATTCAAAACTTAGTTTCTAGACTTAGATAAACGATATGCCTAATTCCATGATTGACCTAAATATTGTTCAAGGAATTATGTAATGAAAACCGACACCCTATAACACTTTTAATTCTAAAATTTCAACTGTTTGTCTTGTTTTACTGTTATTCAATAGAAAATCACTCAATTTGACTTTCCAATCCTAGCTAAAATCGATTCTAGACTTAGATAAACGATATGCCTAATTCCATGATTGACCTAAATATTGTTCAAGGAATTATGTAATGAAAACCGACACCCTATAACACTTTTAATTCTAAAATTTCAACTGTTTGTCTTGTTTTACTGTTATTCAATAGAAAATCACTCAATTTGACTTTCCAATCCTAGCTAAAATCGATACGATTCAAAATAGCTAAGTGAAAACTATTTGTTTGATCCCTGAAGACGATACCTGACCTCTTAAGTTGTTTTAATATATTATAATTTGACTGCGTTCGCTTGCCCATACATATTGCACATCAAGTTTTTGCTGTTGTTGTCGGGGATCAAATAACAGTTTTTTCTTACTATTCAAGAATTGGAGAAATTTTAGACTAAGGCTTATTTTTGTGCTAACTTTCTTGGAGTCTTCCTTTACGTATGCCAGGACACAACCTTTTTGCCTCTTGATCCTGAGATTGAACGTATATTTAGGAGAAATCTTGAATTCAAGCAAGAAGTGGAAGAAGTGATGGTCAAAGAAGCGAAGAAGGCCATTAGAGCTTATTTCCAACCATCTAGGAAGGCAGAATTTGAAGACTATAGTTCAACCTCATAGGAAGGCAATTCAGAACATGGAAGTGCATCTGTGTCAAATTACCACTTCCCTTTAAACAATGTAAAAAGGTAAATTCCCTAATTGTCCTGAGAAGAATCCAAATGAGGAATGTAAAGCCTTGACATTGAGGAGTGGGAAAAAGATGGCTACTCGTTTGATAGATGACAATGATGATGAACCACTTGAAAAAGAAATGGAAGAGCTTAATGATGAACCAAGTGAAATGCAAGAATCTGAGGAAGTTGCTAAGGAAGAGTAATCAAAAGGAAAACGTAAGTGAATGAGAATCATATTCAAGTAAGTCTTCTTCACCTATACCTTTTATGCTTATTAATATTTCTTATCCTTAGATGTTTCAAAAAAAGAAGTTAGATAAGCAATTTTCTAAGTTTCTAGAGATTTTTAAGAAGTTGCATATCAATATTTAATTTTTAGAAGCTTTAGAACAAATGTCTAATTATGTAAAATTCATAAAAGATATTATGTCAAAGAAGAATAAGTTTAAGAAATATGAAATGATTGGTTTGACAAAAGAGTACAGTGTTCTGTTGCAGAAAAAGTTACCATAAAAGCTCAAGAATCCAGGGAGTTTTACTATCCCTTGCACTATTGGTTCATTAACTGTTGCTAGAGCTTTGTGTGATTTAGGTACTTCCATTAATTTGATGTCTATATCTATTTTCAGGAAGCTTGATGTTGGAGAAATGCAACCCACTACGATCTCTTTGTAGCTAGCTAACAAATCTTTGACTTATCCTTAAGGTATTGTTGAAGATGTTTTAGTCAAGGTTGACAAGTTTATTTTTTTCTATAGATTTCATGGTGTTAGACATGGAGGAGGACTCTAAAATTCCTATCATTTTGGGACGTCCATTTTGTTGGGGTTGATGCCCTAAATCTCGTAAGGTCTTGTAGTTTGTAAACATTGTTAAACAAACTCATTATGTATTTAATAAAATATTTGATATTTTATTCATTGTCTATAAAATATATGATATTTAGTTGCATTAACCACAAACCACTAAACTAACATCCAAGGTTATCTTTATAACTTAAACATGTATAGGGAGACATATGGATGGATCATATTTAAGTGATAACCTAAATGGTCTGTAGCAGATGGATAAGGCTGGGTATCTTATCCTAGTGACACTACGAGTATGACCCGTTTTATAGGTGTTACAAATGTTGTAAACTGCTATAAATCATCCGATCCTGATCATTCATGTATGACATGCGAGCGGGGATATTCCATACAAAGGAGTATGTATAAGACCATACCACGAAATGTTTAGTCTCATTATATAACGTCGTTCATAATAGAGACTTACATTTCACCGGGATGACCATAGGTAACATGACTTGAATCCTGGGTGAGTTGTGAACTCCTACCTATGAGGGCGATCCTTTGATTTGTATGGGTGAGAGTGGCCAGCTCACCGACTCAACAAGCCTACCATTTTGGAGATTCGTCTGATTGAGGAGCTGGCAATACAGCTACGCAAGATGGAATTCATTCCTTCCTTGAGGTAGAGGTAAGTAGATAAATTGCTCCCTTAAGGGCTGATTCTGGGTCTTGAACAATGTGGCGCCACAACCTCTCCTGGCCCAAGAGGGGCTAGTCATAGTTGGACTATGATCTATTGTTCATTAAAAGGATCAGTGGTATTTAAGGAGTTAGATGTAACTATAGGGGCAAAACGGTAATTTGGCCTAGTTGTACTTACGAGTAATTTGTGAAGGGTCATCATACTATTGATTGGTTATATCCAATGGACACAGAAATATATCTGTAGTACGAAGAGTGCAGTTATCGGTCTTTAATGGAGTGCTCAACAGTTAACAGATGGTGAATAATGTAATTAAAGAGTTTAATTAATTATTCATGTACCGTTGGAGCTTCAAGCTACAGGTCCATGAGGTCCCCTTGGTAGCTCAATAGGATTTAGTTGAAAATCAGTTTTTGGATTAATTTGAATTGTTCAAATTAATAGAGGGATTAATTATATATGATATAATTAAATTGTTTCAATAATATGTGATATAATTATTATAATATATTTGATACATTATAGCTTAATTGGAGGAAATAAATATGTGAATGAAATTCAAATATATTTTCTATGAATGGGATTCATAGTTGTTAAATTTAATATAAATATGATTTATATTAAATGCCATATTTATAGAGAAAAGAAACTATAGTTTATATTGTATGTGATACAATATTAAAACTATAGGTTATATGTTATATTTGATATAACATATAATTTAAAATATATATAATATGATAAGTTAATTATCATATTTATATTCATATTATTATTTTTATTTTACTAATAAGGAAGTGAGTTACAACTCTCTTCTCTATCTTTTCTCTCGACCCACATTAGTGGGTGGTGGTTATTTTTTATGGCGAGGAGAATAAAAGAAAAAATATTTTTCTTCTTCTTGAGTCTAAGCTGTTGGTGGAACGATTGAGAAAGACAGAAGTGTTCTATGTCTTTGAGTTTTGTGTGAAAGTTCTCAATTTTCTTCCTCCACATCATAGTTTTCCCTCTTAGCCAAAATAGTCAGGGCCCAGTACTCCTGGGTTCTCACCCTGAGAATACCAAGGTATCCATTGTGGTAATGTCCGATTGGTTCGAGGTTTATCTTGAAGAAGGTCTTCAAGAAGTTCATGATCTGTTCGGGGAAAATGTGAAGAAAAAGGTCTTCAAAGGTGAGGTTTCTTGAAACCCTTTTCTTTTAAAGCTTGTTGTAATTTAGTTGTAAATGCATATCTTGTTGTTTGTTTACTGTGAACTTTATATTTAGTGAATTATGGAATTTGGTCGATCCGCTTCTACTCAAAGATCTCTTATTAGGGTTCCTTCAATTGGTATCAGAGACAGGTTGTAGGTTTCTTATTCCAAATTCCATTCTTGTATTGAATTGTTTTACAGTAATGGTGGGTTTTATTATCTGCATTCTATTTATGTGATGAATGGTTATGGATGAATTTGTTGATGGATGTTTCGGGATAGAACTCTATGTTTAAGGCTTTCTTTATTTTTACAAATTTGGTTTGTAAAGGCCCCTGCATTTTTGGGCATTAATATAGCGATCAAGTCTATAATTTGTAAGTTTGAGTCGCTCGTGCTATTCCCGGGAGGTTTTAAAGAAGGGATACAGAGCGTTGTTTTGATGGAGAGGACGAAACAAAGGTTCTGAATCGTGTAGCTATAGCTAAGTGATCGTGTAACTTTTGGTATGCGATCAGGTAGCTTTTGCTACATGAACGTGTAGCATTTGCTAACAATTGCATAGTCACTTGCTGAATGATCGTGTGGGTCTTTAGATGCTCAACACATGGTTACTAGCTACACGATCACGTAGACTTTCATGCTCATTGCATAGTTGCTAGCTATGCAATCACATAGTCTTTCATGCTCATCGCATAGATGCTTACGCATAGTTCGTTTGCTACACGATCAGTTGCAAGGTGGTTCTTTAAAGGGCGGTTCGGTTCGAGCAGTTCAACGCCCAGTTCACCTATTTCGAACTGGTTGACTCAAATCTTGTAATAGTTGGCCTTTTTTTTTTCCTTTTTAGAAGTCCTATCCCAGTCCATCAACTTTTAGAATAAATATACATGCGATGTATGTTTTATATTATATGTCATAATGTATGTCATATAGTTTTAAAACCCACCATAGGTTAGACATTTATGTTCATGCATCATTTTATATTATAAGTGTTATAATATATGAATATGCATGATTTAAATTACACAAAGCATGCTCATGCATCATATAGTATAAGTGTTATAGTACATGTATGCATGCATTATAGCATATTCATGCATAATTTATGTCATAGTTGTTATAATATATGGTTGAATTGATGTATGGAATGTATGCTATAACATGATTCATTACTTAGTTATATAAATTTTATATATTAGTAATGAATGAATATTGCATGAAGCATAACATTACCTTAGGTTAATTTATAAATGTTATAATTAACTAAAGTATGTCTTGTTGGGATTGGTGTCTTAATTCTCCTGGAGTCTCGTTGTTTTGTAAAGATACACATTGTTTGATGAATAAAATAATTGTTATTTAATTCTGGCATTTACTCATATCCAATAAACAAAGCTCCATGGTTATCTTATGTGAACTTAAGCATGTATATGTGATATACAAGTGGATCATGCCTTAAGTGATAACCTAAATAGGTCTGTAGTATAAGGATTAAGGTGGGATACCTGATCCTAGTGACACTATGGATACGACCCGCTTTGTAAAGGTTTGTAAGTATTGTAAACTACTACAAATGGTAGATCCTGACCATTCATGTGGAGACGTGCGAACGAGGGGTCTTATACAAAGAATTTGTATAAGACCCGAACCACGAGATGATTAGACTCTATATATAAAGCTATTGATACTAGAGACTTACATCTCACCTAAACAACCATAGGTGACACCACCTCAATCCTGAGTGTTTTGGGAAATCCTACCTTTAAGGACAGTCCTTTGATTAGTATGGCGAGAATGACCAGATTGTCAACTCAACATGCCTACCTTTTTGGGGACTTGTCTGATTTGGGAGTTAGGAACTCAATCCACAAGATGGAATTCACTCCTTTTCCGAAGTAGGGATAAGTAGAGAGATTGCTCCTTGAAGGGCTGATTCCGGGGCTTGAACATAGTGGCCACAACTTCTCTTTGAAAGAGAAAACTCAGTCATAGTAGGACTATGACTTATGTTCATTAGAGGGATCAGTGGTACTTAAGGAGTTAGATGTAACTATAGGGGCATAACGGTTATTATTCGAGCTGTACTTACGAGCGATCTGTGAAGAGTTGTCACACTTCTAATTGGTTAAGATGGACACATAATATATCTATGGTAAGAAGAGTTCAACTATCGATCTTTAGTAGAGTGTCTGGCAGTTAACGGATGGTGGATCTAGTGACTAAAGAGTTTAGTCAGTTATTCACGTACCGTTGAAGCTTCAAGCTACAGGTCCATAAGGCCCACTTGGTAGCTCAATGGATTCAGTTGAGGATCAATTCTTGGTGTTGATTTGAAATATTCAAATTGACAAGAGATAATTCGATTATATATGATATGATTGATATGATGTATGAGATACATCTAATGGAGGATTAATATAAATGAGATTTACATTAAGTACAATGGAATAGAAAAAGAACTATGGTTTATATGTTTCATAAGATGAAATATTAAAACTATAGGTTATAAATATAGTATGATAAGTTGGTTATCATTTATATTTATAATAATATTAATTATTGGATAATTAAAACTTTTTTTCTAATAACCAATTGAGTGGGAGGTTATTGGTGGTTCATGGTAGCCATGAGATAAAAAGAAAATTGTTTTCCTAATTTTAGTAAGTTTTTGCAAATGTTGAATTTGTGAATTTTCTCTCGGAAAAGAAGTTGTCAAGTAAATATGATTTACTAAGCGACAACTTGACAAAGGTAAACGATCGTGTAGTATTTGTAGGTGACAGACACTCTGCTAAGCGATGAGTTAAACGATCGCTTAGCTTTTGCTAGACGATCACTTAGCTTTTGCTAAACGATTGAGCATCGACCTATACGATTGGTTCAGTCATCTCCCACTTGCTCAATCATTTACACAATTGATGTTTCCTTCTTCTTATGCCTCAAACCAAGTCCACACAGAGCCCACCCTCTGGATTCTCACATCGAGAATACCAAGGTAGCCTTCTTGGTGGTGTCAAACTCAACTCTACACCGTCGAGGTTATGTGGAGGTCGTTTGTGTTATTGGGGTGTTCGTGACCAAGGCGATCGTTGAGGACGAGTGCGCAGTGTTCGTGCTATGTAGCGGTTGTGTTGTTCGAGCGTTCAAGGTTGCTGTATGATAACGGGCAGAAATGCATGTTATCATAGTGCTAAGTTCTTAAACAATGTTGGCTTACGTTGATAAAACATGTTAAATTGCATCCATTAAGCATCAATTTCATAATATTGCGGTCACATGCGTTCATCGCATTAGAATAGTTTATTCTTGTATTTTTGTGCAGAATATGCGACAATGCAAGGCAGAAATTGCGATCATAGGAAATCATTGGTCAAGCGCAGCATTACCGCAAGGCTTTGCGGTGATTGTGTTCGCAAATATTCGCCCGAGAAGGATCACCGCAACTTAGGCTGTGCAACATTGTGGGCGCATCTGGGTGAAAGGCTAATTAATCGCAATGGGATAGAAAGTTGATGACAGTCGAATCCGAATTAAGTTGACAGTCGATAAAGATCATAACTACATTCAGCTTTTCGGTGACAATTATTCAGCGCATCAATAAGGAATTAAAGCCCTCCCATCTGTACAATCATGAAAGAGAAGCCGCCTTCCACCCTGGATGCTCTATAAATACCAAGGGCATCCTTCAGAAAAGGGGTTCAGCAGTTTGAAATTTCATACTTCAGTTCGCACATCTTTGTTCATAGTTTTTCTTTCGTTTTAAGGCGGAGCAAGAGAAGAGTGGTGACGTCGGAGATCGCTCAGGGCAACTCGAGAGAGAACCTTGAGGCGAAGAAGTAGAGAGCGGGACGACTCTCGCGAGAGTGAGATTATCTTTTGAGCACGAGTAGAAAACAGTGTAAAAGCCTAGGCAACAAGAAATTTCTACCAGGCTCTTTATTCTATACTTGCATTGTTATTTTGTACTTCATCTTTATATTTATACAATGAAAGTTCTATTTCTCATCTTTTCACTCTCTTAGCACGCATGAGTAGCTAAACTAGTCGAATGGGTTGAGAAAAACTAAGCTAACATGACCTAGGAATTTCATTACTTGCGATTGTCTTGTTTTATGTTGTGCCAAATACCCTTTAGAGCTACCCGAGAGAAAGTCTAAAGAAAGAATCTAATGACTCAAGAGAGCTGGGTTAGAATTTGGACTCGAGAGAGCAAGATTAGAACTGCATAAACAAGATATAGGGACTTAGAGATAAGCTCTGTTTGTCAACCTGCATCACATACATCCTAGAGATGGGAATGATATTATGTGGTCGCCTTATTTGTGTGTGTGTCATTTCATCATCGCATAAATAAGAATAGAGGCTTATGTGTAGGTTCTATAGACTTAGCGCATATATCGCATGAGTTCTAGCCTTAGAAGCTGTGGCATTCGCACCGAGAGGTGGTTTACTGTTGTATGCATGTTGCATGATCGCATAGCATGAACGCATCCTAGGAAGTGTTAGTCGAAATCTTTCTCAACCCGTTCACCGTATACTCATTGCATTTCCCGTTTATCAACTTTTTTCAAACTTCGTCGCATTTGTTTATTTTTCATTAACGCAAACAACAATCCCAATACTTTATTTATTTATCCGGTTACCGCAAAGTTTTCATAAAAATTACCAATGCAACCTGTTTTCACAAATCCCTGAGTTTGACCCTGGACTTACTAGGAAACTCAGTGGAATTTACACTTGGATTCCGCTGAGGAAACTTGAGTGTACAACGCAATTTCACCATCGCATATCATCCATAATTCACTTCATAAAAATCAAGCATCAATGTGTTCGAGCGTTCGTAAGCAAGGAGCGTGGAGACGAGTCTACAAAAGTTCGTAGCATTTCTCCTTGTTCATTTGTATTTTCATGCTGTAATTTATGTAATGAATGCATAACCGCTTGTTTCGTTTTCTGACTATAATTTGTAATGCTCATACATGATTGTAATTTGGAATGATCTTTTCCGCTACTCATGGAAATCCTCGTGATCGATTTCCTTCATGTCTAGCATGTAGTGGTTGGTTTTTAATTGTTTCATTTATTTATAATCGTTATAACTAAATGAAATTAGAATTAAAATCAATAATAAAGAGTTGTATGCAAACCTTAGGCAATAATCATTTTTTAAAATTGTTTTTAAATATGATTGAGATAGACCTAAGATCACAGAAGCGTCGTACCCCTACCTAAGAACATACCTGGAAAGGTGAATTAGATAGATTTATTACATGCATACAAGTTTGATGAAAGTCTATTAAAGAGTTCAATGAGACTTAAATCAAGATTGTTTAATCATAAAAAAACAAGAGTTGTTTTTTTAGCAAATTAAACAAACACTTAGATAAAATCAGTAGTCGGATTTTCCTAAGTTAATTAACCCTAGGTAGAACACTCAATAGGAGGAAAATGTGGTATATGATACTTCATTTAGCCTCTACACATTTCTCCCTAAAAGTTCACACCGTGAGATCTACTCTCGGCCTTGAGTTACCATGGGTGTCCCCCTACGGGTGGCATTTGGGTAGGTCAATATCAAGGTGAATGGAGAGAGTGTTTATAGTAAGTGGGAGCAGGATGTGTGACAGCACATCCCTCGGTCTCTCTCATTAGGTTGAATAAAGTTTCATGCATCGCCTCGAGGCATCGTGGTTGTCCCCCTTAAGGGTGGCTGTATTGCATGACGCTTTATTTGAGCTCGAGAAATGGATTGGGTTGCTTTAGTTTCATGTTCCAATCGGCTATTCCCTACGATTGGCTCATTGGGGTGGAACTCTAAAACCTAAAATGAGGGGTTACACTTACACAAAATTGTTAAGGATGTTAACAAATTCTGGACCGAACAATGGTGACTATTAGTTATAGTGACAAGGAGTTGTTTCTGTCTAATAGTTGAGAATGTCTCATTTTAGTAAAGGGGCACTTGATCATCCTACAGTGACTTTTGTCTTGCCTCACTGAAGCATCATTGCAAAATAGATGTCACTTAGGGTACACTAGACTATTTTGCTAAAAATTTATTAGTTTTCTTAAAAGTAGTTTAATGCAAGTAGACTAAAATAAGTTTGTTCATTTTCAACAATTTTAAAATGGCTACCACCACTTTATGTTTACTAATCGCCGATAAATTTGAAGGATCTCATACCGAGAGTTCCATGAGTGGGTTCAGATCATTCCGATTTCACAGTGACTGAAATACAAAAGATAACATTCAACACATAGAGTTATGCATATAAATCTAATTATCGGCATGCTCAGAACAAAATAAATAACAGGGAAAGGGTTCATACCAGATGAAGACTCTCTTCAAACGTCTGAACCCTAAGCAGCAGACACCCTCCAACAGATCTACCAACACTTGGCTATATGTCGACTGCAACAGCACGATCAGTACAAACACGAATACTGCAGTGGGGACGACACCACCACTAGTGAAACCCAGCTATCCTCGGAGTGAAAACCCAAAGAGTGGGCTTTGGTGAGTTTGGTAGAGGATGGAGGACAACGCATCGTGTAGACGATAAGCAAGTGGGAGATAAGGTAG
Organism: Benincasa hispida; assembly: GCF_027475165.1. Lineage (NCBI taxonomy): Eukaryota > Viridiplantae > Streptophyta > Magnoliopsida > Cucurbitales > Cucurbitaceae > Benincasa > Benincasa hispida. The sequence goes on along the minus strand of NC_143482.1, from coordinate 42,060,017 downwards.
TGCTATCGTATAACGGAAGTGCTTATCATATAGAAGAGCTACACAATCATGTAGGAAAGGCTGGACGATTGTTTAAGTAAAACATATATGATCGTTTAAAGAAGTCGTGAGGTAGACGATCGTTTAGACGGAAGAGCTTCTATCGTATAGGCTCTCGCGATCGTATTCACGAATTCTTTTTTTGGGTGGACGAAATTAATGAATGCACTATATGAAAAATGAAAACGATTTTCATTTTTAACCTGCCGGTTACCATAACCAACGCTGCCCATTATCATATAATTAATCAATTAATTAATTAATAAATATAATCATATTATATTTATATCATATAGTTTGATATCACATATCTATTATCGTATTTTCTCATCTACTTGATATAAATCATATTTATATCTAATTTCCTCCATAATTAATGTATCTTATACATTTAGCCAATTATATCACATATAATTAACTAGTCCAATTATATCATATATAATTGAACTTCCTCTTGTCAATTTGAACATTTCAAATTAACCCAAACACTGGTTCTCGACTTTATCCAAGCTACCTAGGTGACCAAATGGACCTATGGCTCGAAGCTCCAACGGTACGTGAATAGCTGGCTAAACTCTTTAGCCATGAGATCTACCATTCGTTAACTGTCAATAATTCCACTAAAGACCAACAACTAAACTCTTCTTATCACAGGTATACTTTTGTGTCCATCGGATATAACCAATCATGAGTACAATGACCCTTCACAGATGCTCGTAAGTACAATTGGACAAATTTACCATTTTGTTCCTATAGTTATATCTCACTCCTTAAGTACCACTGATTCCTCTGATGAACAATACAACATAGTCCAACTATGTGTGAAACCTCTCAGGCCAAGAGAAGGTGTGTGGCGCCACATTGTTCAAGCCCCGAAATCAGCCCTTAAGGGAGCCATCTATCTACTTACCCCTGTTTCAGGGAAGGAGTGAATTTCATCTTGTGTAGTTGAGTTCCCAACTCCCAAATCAGACAAATCCCCAAAATGGTAGGTTTGAATCGGCGACCTGGCCACTCGCACCCATACAAATCAAAGGACCGCCCTCAATGGCAGAAGTTCCCAACTCACTCATGATTGAGGTCATGTTACCTATGGTCATCCTAGTGAAGTGAAGTCTCTATCATGAACGGTGTTATATAACGAGACATTAACACTTCGTGGTCAGGTCTTATACAAACTCTTTGTATAGGACGCCCCCGCTCGCAGTCCCCAACACGAATGATCAGGATCATACCATCTGTGACAAGTCACAACACTTGTGACCATTCCACAAAGCGAGCCGCGTTTGTAACATTACCAAGATAAGGGCTTCCCTCATATATCCATATACTATAGACCATTTTGGTTATCACTCAAGACATGATCCACTTGTATGTCACCACATACATGCTTGAGTCACGTATAGATAACCAGGGATTTTATGTTTATTGGTTTGTGGTAAAGAAAATAAAACAAATAATCAAGCAAAATACAAAATGTGAAGTAAATATCATATATTAACAACATACGTGTTCGTACATACTATTTACAAACTACAGGACAAGAAACTTTAGGGCATCAAGCCCAACAAAATTAACGGGTGAAAATTACACTAGTTGAAAAAACACAATCAATACTATTCTAATCATTGATGACCTTCACTTTGTCCTGATGGAGGAGTGTCCTCCTCTTCCACCTACTAATGCTCCTCGAAATGTTGGGAAGCATATGAGCGTTGGACAAGGCAAACGAAAAGGCCCGAGTGTATATCTTGGTAAGCCTTAATGAATTCTTGGTCAAGAAGCATGAGCCCATGCTCACAGCTCGTGAGATTATAGAGTCCCTGAGGGGAATGTTCATACAATCATCTGTATAGCTCAAGCATGACACTCTCAAGTACATCTTCAATGCCCGTATGTAAAAGGGGTCATCTGTTCGAGAACACGTTCTCAACATGATGATCCACTTCAACGTGGCGGAGTTGAATGGGTCAAGCATTGATGAGGCCAACCAGGTTAACATAATATTGAAATCTTTACTTGAAAGTTTTCTGCACTTCCGTAGAAATGCTATCTTGAACAAGATTGACTATAACCAGACTACCCTGCTCAACGAGCTATAGACTTTCCAATCCTTGTTGAAAAACAAGAAGAAGAAGGGTGAAGCAAATGTTGTTTCATCTTCTAAAAAGTTCCATAAAGGTTCGACCTCTGGAACTAAGTTTGTACCTTCTTCCTCCGATACTAAAAGGTGGAAGAAGAAAAAGGGTGGAAAGGGGAAGGCTCCTAACCCAGTAGTTGTTGCGAATAGGGGTAGACAACCCGTCAAGGCTGACAAAGGAAAATGTTCCATTGCAACCAAGATGGGCACTAGAAGAGGAACTGCCCTAGATATTTAGCAGAAAAGAAGAAGGCTAAACAAGGTAAATATGATTTACTTGTATTAGAAACTTGTTTAGTGGAGAATGATGATTTTGCCTATATTATTGACTCTGAGGCCACTAACCATATTTATTTTTCATTTCAGAGAATTAGTTCCTGGCGATAACTAGATCCTGATGAAATGACGATGCGAGTTGGAATCGGGCACGTCATTTTAGCTGTGACAGTGGGAGGTCTCCAGTTAACTTTACAGAACAAATTTCTTATATTAAAAGATGTATTTGTAGTTCCTGATTTAAAAAGGAACTTAGTTTTTGTAAAGTGCTTGTTAGAACAATCTTATCATATCAATTTTCTTTTAATAAAGTGTTATTACAAAGAATGGTGTTGATATTTGTTCTGCAAAAGTGGAAAATAATTTATATGTGCTAAGGCCGTTAGCAACAAGTGCCTAGAGATGTTTAAAACTGTTGTAACTCAACATAAAAAACTTAGAATTTCTTCTAAGAAAAATGCCCAACTTTGGCACCTAAGACTAGGACACATCAATTTCAATAGGATTAAGAGGTTGGTGAAGAATGGACTTCTAAGCGAGTTAGAAAAAAATTCTTTACTTGTCTGTGAGTCATGTCTTGAAGGCAAGATGACTAAGAGACTTTTTACTGGAAAAGGTCATAGGGCCAAAGAACCTCTAGAGCTAGTACATTCAAACCTATGTGGTCTGATAAATGTAAAAGCTAGGGGTGGTTATGAATATTTCATCACTTTTACTGATGATTATTCAAGATATGGGTACGTTTATTTAATGCAACATAAGTCTAAATCTTTTTCAAATTTCAAAGAATTCAAGGCTGAAGTTGAAAATGTATTAAATAGAACGATTAAAACATTTCGATCTGATCGAGGTGGAGAGTTTTTGGATTTAACATTCCAGAACTATATGATAGTTCATGGAATTATATCCCAACTCTTAGCACCTGATACACCTCAGCAAAATGGTGTATCAAAAAGGAGAAATTGAACCCTGTTGAACATGGTTCGATCTATGATGAGTTACACTTCCTTAACTGACTCGTTTTGGGGTTATGTAGTAGAGACTGCAACATACATCCTGAAATGCATTCCCTCAGAGAGTGTTGCCAGAACACCTTTGGAGTTATGTAATGGTCGTAAAGCTAGCTTACATCATTTCAGAATCTGGGGTTGCCCAGCACATGTACTTGAGGCTAATCCTAAGAAATTGGAACCACGTTCAAGCTTGTGCCTATTTGTAGGTTGCCCCAAAGGAACGAGAGGTGGTTATTTCTTTGATCCTAAAGAAAATAAAGTATTTGTATCGAAAAATGCTACTTTTCTTGAGGAATACCACATAAGGGAGTACAGGACCAAAAGTAAGATTGTGTTGAATGAGATTTCCAAAGAAACTATTGAATCTTCAACAAGAGTTGTTGAAGAACTAAATACCTCAACAAGAGTTGTTGATGTAGGTTCATCTAGTAGGTCAAATCCATCTCAAGTGTTGAGGGAACCTCAGCGTAGTGGGAGGGTTGCAAACCCACCTATTCACTATATAGGTTTAATTGAAATCCTAGCTATGGTAACTGATGGCGAAGTTGAGGATCCATTGTCTTACAAGAAAGAAATGGAGGATATTGATAGAAAGGAATAGATCAAAGCCATGGATCTCGAAATGGAGTCTATATACTTCAATTCTGTATGGGATCTTGTAGATCAACCTGATGGGGTTAAACCTGTAGATTGTAAATGGATCTACAAGAGGAAATAGAGTGTTGATGGGAAGGTGCAAACCTTCAAAACTAGACTGGTGGCAAAGGGTTATACCCAGGTTGAGGGAGTTGACTATGAGGAGACTTTCTCGCCTGTTGTCATGCTTAAGTTTATCTGGATCCTCCTATCTATTGCCTCATATTATGACTATGAGATTTGGCAAATGGATGTCAAGATTGTTTTTCTAAATGGTAATCTTGAGGAGACCATTTACATGGTACAACCCGAGGGATTCATAACCCAAGGTCAAGAGCAAAAGGTTTGCAAGCTTAATCGGTCCATTTATGGACTGAAACAAGCTTCTCGATCTTGAAACATAAGGTTTGATACTGCAATCAAATCTTATGGCTTTGATTAAACGTTGATGAGTCTTGTGTATATAAGAAGATCATCAATAGTTAAGTAGTTTTTCTAGTGTTGTATGTAGATGATATCCTACACATGAGAATGATGTAGGTTTACTGACTACAGTTAAGAACTGGCTAGCGACTTAATTCCAAATGAAAGATTTGGGAGAGACTCAGTTTGTTCTGGGTATTTAAATCTTTCGAAATCGAAAGAACAAAATGCTAGCACTATCTCAGGTGTCGTATATTGACAAGATGCTTGTCAAATATTCGATGCAGAACTTCAAGAGGGGCTTATTGCCTTTCAGGCACGAAGTTATATTGTCTAAGAAATAGTGTCTTAAGACACCTCAAGAGCTTGAGGAGATGAGACGGATCCTCTATACATCTACTGTAGGCAACTTGATGTATGCGATGTTATGTACTAGACCTAACATTTGCTATGCAGTGGGGATAGTTAGTAGATATCAATCTAATCTTAGATCATTAGACAACCGTTAAAAACATTCTCAAGTATCTACGGAGAACAAGGGACTACATGCTTATGTATGGTTATAAGGATTTGATCTTTACAGGATACACTAACTTTGATTTTCAGACTGATAAGGATTCTAGGAAATCCACATCAGGATCAATGTTCACTCTTAATGGAGGAGTAATAGTATGGCGAAGCACCAAACAAGAGTGCAACTGTTGGTCTTTAGTGGAGTGCCCGACAGTTAACGGATGGTGGATAATGTGATTAAAGAGTTTAATTATTTATTCACGTACTATTGGAGCTTCAAGCTATAGGTCTATAAGGTCTCTTTGGTAGCTCAATGGATTTAAGTTGAGAATCAGTTTTTGGGTTAATTTGAAATGTTCAAATTAATAAGAGGAAATTTGATTATATGATATAATTAAATTAATTCAATTATATATGATATAGTTGATATAATGTATTTGATACGTTATTTTATTAGATTCATAGTTATTAAATTTAATATAAATATGATTTATATTAAAAGCCATAAAATAGAGAAAAAGAACTACGACTTATATATTGTATATTATGCAATATTAAAATTATAAGTTATAAATATAATATGATAAGTTAGTTATCATATTTATTTATATTTATTAATTATTTGATAATTAAATTCTTTTTCTTCATAACCACCCTTAGTGAGTAGTTATTTAGGGGGTGTTTGATAAATGGGTATGAGTTAGTTGAGTTGGGTGGGTATTTATTACCCATGTTTGTTAAGCCCATAAAGAAAACCTATGGGTTATTAAAACCCTTTTTTACCCACTCAAAACCCTCTTTTTTTATTCCTCAAAACTAAGACCTTTTATATTAATATGGTTGTTTTCAAAACTTATTATATTAGAGAAATATTAGACCTTTTATATTAGAGAAATATTATTGTTTTGCTAGAAGTCGAGGGTTGAGGATTGATTAATGTAGAGGTCGAACGTTGAGAACTCGATAAATAAAGAAAAACTTGGAAACAATATGTATATTAGGGTTGTCGTAGGTTGAAGTTTCGACATACATAACTTGACAAACAAAGAAAAACTTGGAAACAATATGTATAAAGGGTTGTACATAAGTTGAAACTTCAACCCTGGACAAGTGAAATCTCGCTAATTTTGTGATGAAGATCTCGCTCTAGAAGTAAATCTCGCTAATTTTGTGATGAGGATCTCGCTCTAGAAAGAAATCTCGCTAGAAATGTGGGTTGAATCTCGCTAATTTTGTGATGAGGATCTCACTCTAGAAGGAAATCTCGCTAGAAATGTGGGTTAAATCTCGCTAATTTTATGATGAGGATCTCGCTCTAGAAGGAAATCTCGCTAGAAATGTGGGCTGAATCTCGCTAATTTTGTGATGAAAATCTTGCTCTAGAAGGAAATCTCACTAGAAATGTGGGCTGAATCTCGCTAATTTTGTGATGAGGATCTCGCTCTAGAAGGAAATCTCGCTAGAAATGAGGATCTCGCCCATGAAGATCCTCATGAGCGAGATCCTCCTCATGAACGAGATCCTCATTGTTTTTTTTTTTTTTTTATTTTTTTATTTTATGGAAATATGTTATTTCTATTTACTTGACTTTACTACTAACGGGGCTGCTACTTACTTTCAATTAACACTCAAATTAATTTCACTCTTTAATTAATGAGGTTAAATTAATTTCACTCTTTAATAAATGCACCCAACTCTCTCCAACAACCACTTCTTTCTCCCTTTTCTATTTATAGATGACTTCCCAATCATACGTTTTAAGCTCAATTAATTGGTAAATTGTATATTGTATGTATATATATTAAATTTTTGTATATATATATTAATTGAGCAGCAATATGAAATATATTTTGTTGATATGTTTTACCGATTGAAGAGAATTAGAATTATTACAGTTTTTTAAAAAAATATATGAAAAATAATCTATTATGTTCTACAAATTGAGAAAAAAAATTGAGATTGTCCAGTTTATGTCATAAATGATTTGAGAAAATACGTGTATATTTGAAAATTAATCAACAATAGCAAAACATAAAACTAAAAAAAAAAAATAAAAGAATGAAATAAAAAACAAACAGAAAAAAATAGAACTAATCTCATTTACAAAAAAACTGCATTAGATCATCAACTCAACTCAACTCTACATAGTAAACACAACAATAATTACCAACTCAACTCAACTCAACTCTGCACAACAAACACAGACAATTTAACTCCCTAGATAATTTAATTCTCTAGATAATAATTACCAATTCAACTCAACTCAACTCTCTACTTTTATCACATACCAAACACACCCTTAGTTTTATGGCAAATTGGGATAAATAAAATTATTTTAATTATTCCAAGGACAAGTGAACGAGAGACAAGACATTAGCGATCAAGTTACTATACGATCACTTAAGAGACTAAACGATCACTTGAGAGACTAAACGATCGAGTAAGAAGTCTATGCAATAGACTTGTTCATCTACACAACAGTATTATTCCCTGCTTGATGTCTTCCTCCTCCACGCCAAACCCTCCCTAAAACCAAAATTAGCCAGAGTCCAACATTCTTGGATTCTTATACCGAGAATACCGAAAGTGATATTTGAATTGATAATTTTTACTATTCAAGTTGGTGAGCCAAAATTGTTAGTTTTTACCAACTCAACCCAACCTAAATTGATGAATCAATCACCCCTTAATCAAATAAAAATTAGTCCCAGAAGGGTATTTTTCCCAAAATAAAAGTGGGAACATTTGAAAATCTCGTTTCTTGATAGATGTTCCATTCCATGGGTTTCTTTTGTGAATTTTCTAATTCCGGCATTAGAGTTGAAAATCTCAGTTAAAATTGATATTAAAAGCAAGTAGGGACGCCGCGTAATTAAACTCCCATGTCTCTCTCTCGAAAGATTTCATATAGATCATTTCTCCTTTTTTTTCTTTGGTCATCGGGTCGCAAAGACTGGAAGTGCGCTGCCTTCTTAACACGAATCCGATCTCCATTAAAGCAAAACCAACAACCCCTTTTTGTCTTTTCTCATTCAGAGAAGACCGGCAGCGGCGACGGCGGATTTCTTTTTATAGCAATTTGTTTGATCCATTTCAAGAATTTCGTTTCGTTTTGATTTGATTGATCTTACAAGTAGAAGACCCACTTGCAAAAATTGGTAATTCGTTAAATTTAATCATCTGGGATTGCCTTATATGGAGCTTCAAAAGTCGGGTTTGTGTTCGTTTTTAGGGTTTCTTCTTCTTGTGCTGTATTTGGCGCCACTCTCTGTGGCTAAGTTCGTGGTTGAAAAGAATAGCCTGAGGGTTACATCGCCCGATGGTTTGAAAGGTACCTACGATAGTGCCATTGGGAATTTTGGGATTCCTCAATATGGAGGTAGCATGTCTGGGACTGTTGTGTTTCCGAAGGAGAATCAGAAGGGTTGCAGAGAGTTCAGCGATGCCGGGATTTCGTTCCAGTCGAAACCAGGAGCTCTCCCTACGTTCGTTTTGGTTGATCGGGGGGGTAAATGTCGTTTTTAATTATAATTTTGTTTCTGGAGATTCATTGGTTTATGCTCGTTTGAGGCTGATTTGGCTAATTTAAGAAATTATATTTTCTTTATCAAATAAGTTCAGTGCTTGTTTGTCTGAATGCTGCTTGAGTTTGCTGTAATGGTTCATCTCCTTGACCGAGAAAATGCAGGAGTTTGAGTCTTGAGAGTTTTGTTATTTTGAAATTTGAGAGGCCGTCTAGTTTTTCTTTGTTTCATTTCGGTTTAGATAGGGCACCGAGATTCAGTATGTAGGCAAAAGTAGATTGAAATAAACCAGAAGGGAGAGTTTAGAAATCGTCTGAGCCTAAACCTAAGCTAATAGAATGTTCCAAAAGGATTACTTATTGACATTAATGAGAAAGATGAAGTTGTTACAAGAAATCTGAGGAAGGTGGAATAGTTAAAAAAATTTATCATGAGAGCACCTGGAAGAGGAAACAGAATGCACCTACATAATGAACTTCAGGACCTCTCTCTTTTTGCCCTAAAAAGATATTCTATTTTTTCATCCACAGATACCACAATTGAGCCTTTTCATCCATTCTACCATTTGATCTTGGCCTTTTGCTTCAGATGCAACCCACAAAAGGCTTCAGATTACAATATCATATGGTACATATCATGAAAAAATGAAGTCTGTGAGAGATATTGCCAATGAGAGTTGCAATTGGATACATTAGAACAAGTGGTTAATGTCACCATTGTCCAATTTATGTATCGTGAATGGGTTGGGGGGCGTAGGTGTGGAATTTCTCTTCTGATATCCTCTTTTTAATAAGATAAATTTCAAAACAATTATTAGGCCACTTCTTAATTCCAGCACCTATAACTTTGAAAAGCAGTATTTGTATATAGAATTGACTTTCTGCAGAAATATCGAGAAGTAGAGAAAGGGTTGATCCCTGGTTTCAAATTTTGTTGAAGTTTGAATTTCTAATGAACTTTGCCTTGTGGTTATATTGATGTGTATTCTGCTTCATAAAGAACAATATTGTTTGGGGTATTGACTTTTTGCTCTTCATGCTGGCTTCCAGATTGTTTCTTTGCCTTGAAGGTCTGGAATGCGCAGAAGGCTGGTGCTTCTGCAGTTCTTGTTGCAGATAACATTGAGGAAAGATTAATAACCATGGACTCCCCTGAAGAGGATGGTTCTACTGCAAAATACATTGAAAACATAACAATACCATCTGCACTTATTGAAAAAAGTTTTGGTGAAAAACTGAAAAAAGAGATTAGTTCTGGTGAAATGGTCAGTGTGAGTCTTGATTGGAGGGAAGCTGTACCTCACCCTGATGATCGTGTGGAATATGAGTTGTGGACTAACAGTAATGATGAATGTGGTGTTAAGTGTGACATGCTGATGGAATTCTTGAAGGATTTTAAAGGTGCAGCCCAGTTACTCGAAAAGGGTGGCTACTCACAGTTCACACCACATTATATAACTTGGTATTGTCCACAGGCATTCATTCTAAGCAAGCAGTGCAAGTCCCAATGTATCAATCAAGGGAGGTATTGTGCTCCTGATCCTGAACAAGATTTCAGTTCTGGATATGAAGGGAAAGATGTGGTGATTGAAAACTTGAGGCAGCTATGTGTTTTTAAAGTGGCTAATGAGACTCAAAAACCTTGGATTTGGTGGGACTATGTGACAGATTTTCAGATTAGATGTCCAATGAAGGATAAAAAGTACAACAAGGAATGTGCTGATGACGTTATCAAGTCTCTTGGTATGTTGGGTTATTGTTACATATTGTGTTGTGGAGGATACATGTCCAATATGGTAATGGTTTTTAAATTTGTTTCTGACTTATGTATAGGGCTTGATGGTAAAAAGATAGAGAAGTGCATGGGGGATCCAAATGCGGATACTGAAAATCCAGTTTTGAAAGAAGAGCAAGATGCCCAGGTCCGTGTTTCCTACAGACATTCCCACCCCTGCCCTCCATATGATAATTTTTTTAATTATTTCAATGATATTCTTGATTGAAAGCATATCATTGATTGAAAGCATAAGAAGATTCTTATATTTATTTCCTATTAGGTACATAAGTATAATTAACTATTATCTAGTCTTTTCTGACGTAAATTTTTTTAGTAGGTAGGGAAAGGATCCAGAGGGGACGTTACCATATTGCCTACCCTTGTTGTCAATAATCGACAATATCGAGGTCTGTTGTGCTCATGTTTTTTTATGACCTTTTTTCTGGACATTTCCTTTCCTGACCTAAGTGCTTGCAGGAAAATTGGAGAAAGGTGCAGTTCTGAAGGCCATATGTTCAGGTTTTGAGGAAACAACTGAACCTGCCATTTGTTTGAGTAGTGGTATGTCATTTGTGGTTACTCAACTGTTTATTCATTCTCACTACGGTTGTTATTTGGTTATCTACTTGACCTAGATTTAACATTATTTGGTTTGGTTACTGATCTTGACAGATGTAGAGACCAATGAATGCTTAGATAATAATGGTGGTTGCTGGCAAGATGAAGCAGCCAATCTAACTGCCTGCAAGGTAAGAATCAAGATTACATGGCAAACCAGGTGTCAAGTTTTAGTAAATCAAACCAAGGACAGATTACTTCAGAAGTCTATTACTCTGTGTTATTTTTTTTATTGACAATTTCAATTTACATTAGGATACTTTTCGTGGGAGGGTATGTGAATGCCCGCTTGTTGATGGTGTGCAGTTCAAAGGAGATGGTTACACCACTTGTGCAGGTACTAGTTGTTCATCTTCTTGTCTATGGAGATGCATTAATATTTAATAGAATATCGGTATTGACAAAATTCTAATTTCTAATTAACTATCAGTAGTGTACTTGAATTTGAAAGCTTGGTTATCATGACCTTTGCGTCTAAACATTTTTGGCTTTTTGCTTTCCCATTTTAGTGTGTTATCTTTTTTTCTTAATTTTATTTGGACAATATTAATCTTCAATTGGATTATTTGATATTCTTATTTTTCAGCAGCCACGTTTTGTCAGTTTTATTCTTTAATCAGAGTGCTTCAATTTCCTACTATTTCTGATGTTAATCACTATACTAACCAGTAAAATAAATACAATTTTCGCTTACTAGAGTTTTTTCTTTTATCGTTCTTTATTTTTATTTTTAATAATAAGAGACAAGCTTCTATTTATTACAAATAGCCAAACAACCCAAGGGCCAAAAGTTGAGAAACCCCCTCCATCAAAGACCTACATAAGAGCCTGCTAATCAGAGTGTTTAAGGACTAACTCTTGCATCCCTCTGCAAATTCCATGGAACAATCTGTATCTTTTAGTAGCATTTTGCATTAGGAAACTCATTGAATTATTAAACATAAACATGCAGAATATGTAGTGGTTATTTGAAATGATCTCAAAATAATCATCATAGGCCAGTCAATAAGGGCCATAGGTATTAAAAATTATAGGGAATGGGTTCAATCCATGATAATCATCTATCTAAAATTTAATATTATATGAGTTTCTTTAGCACATAAATATTGTAGGGACAGACGTAAACATTCACACTCGTGGATATTTAAAAAAGGGTCCCAAAATGGTTTTCTATTTTTTTTTTTGGGAACAAAAATTACTATAAATGGGTCTGTATAATTATTTTTAGGAGTTGATTTCTTTTTTGTTATCTTTTAGTGTGTTCTCACAAATGACCTTTTATTTTAAAAAGGTGAAAAATTTCAATGTAAAAATTTTTAATTTATGAATAGTGATTTCTATTGGCACAACAATCTATACAAGTTGTTTGTATTCTTTCATTTATTCTCAATGAAAGTGGTTGATTTTATTAAAAGAAACAAACTCTACAAGTTATCTTATTCATTCATCAGATTCAAACATAGATTTTGAAAAGAAGAATAGCGACTACATACAAATTTTCAAATACTTTATTATTGTAGGTAGGTTGCCACCATAATTTCAACCCATGACCAATGTTTTTGGAATTTAAATTTTCCTTTTTATTTCTTTTTATTTTTATTTTTAAAAATGATTGTTACTATTATTATTATTATTATTATTTTTTGGATAAAGAGACAATTTCACTGATGGATTAAATGGAGTAAAAACCCCACACCTATTGATGATTACAACATAGCTCTCCAACTGGAGGTTGAATTAGATAAGCTATAATGGACAAAAAGGTGCTTAACACCTTAAACTTTTTTAAGAGAGCATCCGCTTTTATCCTTGGCCCATTTAGTGTATCTTTGGCAAATGTGATTTGGATGACTTGAACCTCTTGTGGCTAATGTCGTGATAAAGGCTATATACTTTGGCAAGCTAACTTTTTACGTTGTCAATTTGTAGTTATTTGAGAATTAATGAATCAAGGCTTAGTCTTTAGATTTTGTGGAATTTCCTCTAGCTTGAGGTTTTCTCGCCCTTCTTTTGTGTATTTCATCAACTCCATGAAATATCTCTCTCCCCTTAAAAAAGGAATAAAAAGCTTAGTTTCATATGCAAGTTTTTTTTTTTTTTTTTTTTTTTTTTTTTTTTTTTTTTGCATGTTAAATATTTCCTTGTGTTCTAAAGTATTATTTATTTATTTTATTTTCATGATAAACCAATTTCATTGCTAGAATGAAATCACAAATGAGGGGGACAATCTACAAAAGCCCCTTGCCAAGGAAGTTATGAAAAGATCTTCCAATTGGTGCATATAATAAAAGAAAGAAAGAAAGAAAAAAAAAGAAAAAAAAAAAGCTAGCTGATCCTTCTTTTTGTTTTTTGGTTGTGTGTGTACAAAAAAGAAATAACATACAATTAGTTAGATGCATTGTTGGGAGCATACCATTTACACCAAGAGAGACTAGTAAAAATATGGCGATTAAAGAGTTTCCAAAAAGATCTACTATGTTGAAGATCCTACTGTTCCTCTCAAGACAGACTCCAAGTGGCAGTCCCAACAAGATCGAGCCAAAGGATTTTGTTTTCATTTGAGAAGGCACCTACAAAATTGCCTTTGCATATGAAGCTTGACCCATTTTGTCATCTAATATTTTGATTTGCAGCTATACTGAAAACATTAATTATTTTGGCTTTCAGCCAGCGGGGCTGCGAGGTGTAAAATTAATAATGGAGGATGTTGGCACGAGACCCAGAATGGACATACATTCTCTGCTTGTACGGTTAGTGGTCTTCACATTTCTCTCTAAATATCCTTATCCCATTCCTTTAGTAGTCGATTCAGGGTTTCAGATTATCACCTATCATTTATAAGCAGGACGATGGCAATGTGAAATGTTCATGTCCTCCCGGGTTTAAAGGTGATGGTATCAAAAGCTGCGAAGGTATGGACCTTGAGATTCTCAGCACTGTTTGGTTTTACACACTTAAATTTAAAATTATGGGGAAATGAAAAATCTTACATGCATGAGCTCAAGTGTTTGCTATTCTGAATCAAGAACCCCTAAGAATGCACGTTTTATGAAAACTGAGTACTTGTTTTTTCTAGGTGAATATTTCATTGAATTATATGAGAGAAGTTTGGCTATGCATAAATTACTTAGGGTGCTTAGTACTGGAATACAACCAATAAGACCATTGTGGATCCTGCTTGACACATTGCTATTATCTTATGAGAAACTCTGGTGTTTTAGAAAACAGTTTGTTGGGGATTCTTGATCTTAAAGTATGTTAATAGAAAATGGAAGGAAAAAGAAATGTATAGCGTGTAGCTATAGTGCATCATGCCATAAGAAACAACTTCAAGCTAGCAGCCTAGTGAGGTGCCACTTTCTTACCAGCCCACAATGGAGGTCTAACTTTGTTTTGGAATACCGCCAGTATAGGAAGTATCGTGCTATTTAGATAACTGTCATAAAGAATACAAGTTTTGCTTCTTAGTGGGATAAAATTGATGCTTCTAGAGCTAAAAATGGTGTGGAAACATTTGCTGGATTTGGTTGAGAGATTTTGTCGATGAAGACCACAATGTTTTTAAAAAGCCCTCTCGGGCGCACGCCTAGGCCCAAGGCGCATGTTTGGCGCCTTGCCTTGGAAAGGTGAGGCTCACAAAATAAGGTGCGCCCTAGGTGTCACAATCGCTCTTTCGTAAGCTTCCCTTAGCGATTGTGCGGCACTTGTTCCCGCTCACGAACAAGCCAGCCAACTCGAATACGGACTGCCGATGGCACACCGAGTGCCTCTTGCAACCTCCAATCCCGTTCGAGGGAAAATGGTTTTAGAAAACGGGTTTAGAGAAAAGGTTTTCGTAAGAAGATTTGAGAGTGTGTATAAAGAAAGAAAGATTGTAGTAGACTAGAAAGCAATAAGCAACAACAACGGCTTTATAGAGTACTACTCCGGGTATGAGGAAATGATGGTTAGTCTTATCCCCATATAGTGCATTCTGAACAAAAAGCCAACTGGCACCCTTGCATATGCAAAAGGGCGAGTGGTCACTTACAATGAAAATGTAAAGAAAGCAAGCTAACTAAACTAATACAATACAGGACATGAAAATATGCTAGAAGGGGGTTGGATTGGGCATGCGGCCATAGGCAACAGGCCCTGGACAAGCATGACCGTTACATTCTCCCCCACTTAATTGGTTGACGTCCCCGTCAACCGACCTTGTTCAAAACCTGCGATGGCCGGAGCTGCATTCTTCAAGTCTTCGGCCCTCTCCCAACTGATCTCTTCGTCGGGGAGATCTTTCCATTTCACTAAGAACTCTGTCAGTTCTCGTCTGGGTCTTCCACTACGGCGTGTACGTTTCCCTAAGATTTGTGCAACTTCTTTCTCAGCAAAACTCTTCGTCGTGACTGATGGGCGCCTTAGCATGTTCCGCTGTCTATCCTCGGGTTCGGGACGATAGGGCTTCAGGAGGTTCACACTGATGACAGAATGAATCTTCATCCATGGGGGTAACTGAACCCTATATGAGGTTCTCCCGACCTTCTCAATTACTTCCACTGGACCTTCATATTTCCTTACTAGCCGTTGGTCTCTCTGGCTTCGGAACCGAAACTGTCCCGGTCGTAGCTTGATCAGGACCTTGTCCCCAGCTTGAAACTCAAAGGCCCTCTGCTTCTTACCAGCCCATTTCTTCACTCTCCTTGATGCTCTTTCTAGGTAGGCGCGAGCTATCTTAGGGGTTTTGCTCCACTCTTTAGTGAAGTTATGTGTCTGAGGACTTTTGCCTGCATAAGGGTGGTCCATCAAGTGTGGCCTGAGTGGCTGTCTGTCGCGCACTTCGAGGGCCGCATTTCCCATCGCAGAACTCTGCTGGCTATTGAAGCTAAGCTGAGCCATACTTAACAACTCGTCTGGCTGTTTCCGATGCCCAACCAATTCGGGCGGGGCCATCTGACATGCCTTCCTGGCAGGCGGCTTTGCCCCTGGCAACAACTCAACCTCATGGTCAATCCCCCTTCGTGGGGGTAGGGACTTGGGCAAGCTTTTCGGCCTGATGTCCCGATACTCCTCCAAGACAAATAGATCGTCTTGGGGGATCTCCTCTTCAGTGGACTCAACCGATTCTACTGGGATGGTCATGAACGTGGGTTCGTCGTGGGCCGGGCCCCTCTTCAATTGGAGGGCCGAGATCATTCTCACTCCATTTGGCCGCTTGATACTGGCTTGAACTACGGTCGGTGTAGATCCGGTAATGACTAAGCATTTGGCGAGGGGCACTGGTATGACTTTATGTTCAAGTAGGAATTCCATCCCCAGTACCACTTCAAAATCATCCATCTTGACAATCACGAAGTCGACGAGGCCCTTCCAGTCTCCTAACTTTACCGGAGTTCTCTTCGCTATCCCCGAAATCGGTAGGGCTGCAGAATTCACAGCTTTCATCTTTCCTGCATCTCTTTCCCAATTCAAGTTCAGGCGACGAGCTTCCGTTTCCGCCATGAAGTTATGGGTAGCCCCAGAGTCAACCATAGTAGTTTTGGCTAATCTTTGGTTGACCCAAGCGTCCACATACATGAGACCTTTCTCTAGTGGGTCCGTCGCCTTTCCTATATTCTTCTGGAGTGCAGACAGAAATTTCAATGCCCCCATCCTGGGATTCTCAATTTCTGCCGCTGGCTCGGTTACCGTCTCCTCTAGTTCGGCCTTGTCTCCGGAGGTAGAGGCTAATGTGGCTTGAAAAGCATTGAACGCAGTTTGATTTGGACATTCACGCGCCCTGTGTGGCCCCCTACATATGAAACAAGACAGGGGGCGATTGTAATTGTTATGCTGTTGTGGCGGCCCCCGCCAGTTGTTTCCTGATCTCGGTTGGGATGATTTACGGTCCCCCCCCGTGTTCTTGTCTCCTCCCCCAGGCCTGGGAGGACTGGAACGGCTGTTTCTGTTTTCCTCATTTGAGGTAGTTGATTGCTTCCTCACATCTTGTGAGTCAGTGCTAAGGTCGTATAGTCGTTCAGCTGCCGCATAGGCAGAGGGGAGATTCTGTACTCTCTGTTCATATAGTTTTGCTTTCGCCCACGGTTTCAGCCCCTCCACAAAGCAAAAGACCTTGTCTTTTTCGGACATATCTCGTATGTCCAACATGAGTCCTGCAAACTGTTTTACATAGTCCCTGATGTTACTTGTTTGCTTTAGCTCTCTGAGTTTTCGTCGAGCCAAGATCTCAACATTTTCAGGGAAGAACTGCGAACGAAGTTCTTGTTTCAATCTATCCCAAGTATCAATAGTGCAACGTCCTTCCTGTATGTCTGTAAATCGTGATCTCCACCACAGTTTTGCATCTTCAATTAGATGCATCGTTGCTATTGTGACTTTTGACTCTTCAGTCACTGTGTTCGTCGCCTTGAAGTATTGCTCAAGGTCGAAGATAAAATTTTCCAGGGCTTTCGCTTCTCGCACCCCACAGAAGGGTTTCGGTTCTGGGATTTTTATTCGGCTTACTGCCACTGCGCCCTCAGGTGGGGCATGGTTCCCTACCGCTCGGATTGTGAGATTCACCCTCGCACTCACATCCGCTATCTCGGCTCTGACGACATCCAGGGCCGATCGAAAGTCTTCAGATAGGTCGGTTACCATCTGAAGTATCGCTTTTTGGGAGCTGTCCAGCTCTTCAACACGCTCCTCTATGTGGGCAACAGAACCCGAGGAGCTATCGCCTCGTTCAAAGTTGCCGGACCGTACTGTTTTGGTCTCGAGGGTCTCTACCCTCATCATCAATTCTCTGACGGGTAATCCGTCTAGGCGGCCTACCACCGCATCAATTCCATCGGCTTTCTCGGCAACTTCTTGTAGCCGAGTCTCAAGGAAACGAACATTATCTGGGACCTCTCTCAGGTAGAGCATTTGTTCTTCCATCTCTACCAATCTGTCCACATGGGACTTGTTCAGGTTCTTCGTCGCCGACATGATCACTGATCTTCCCTCTATAAGCCAACTTGGCTCTGATACCAACTGTCACAATCGCTCTTTCGTAAGCTTCCCTTAGCGATTGTGCGGCACTTGTTCCCGCTCACGAACAAGCCAGCCAACTCGAATACGGACTGCCGATGGCACACCGAGTGCCTCTTGCAACCTCCAATCCCGTTCGAGGGAAAATGGTTTTAGAAAACGGGTTTAGAGAAAAGGTTTTCGTAAGAAGATTTGAGAGTGTGTATAAAGAAAGAAAGATTGTAGTAGACTAGAAAGCAATAAGCAACAACAACGGCTTTATAGAGTACTACTCCGGGTATGAGGAAATGATGGTTAGTCTTATCCCCATATAGTGCATTCTGAACAAAAAGCCAACTGGCACCCTTGCATATGCAAAAGGGCGAGTGGTCACTTACGATGAAAATGTAAAGAAAGCAAGCTAACTAAACTAATACAATACAGGACATGAAAATATGCTAGAAGGGGGTTGGATTGGGCATGCGGCCATAGGCAACAGGCCCTGGACAAGCATGACCGTTACACTAGGCACGCGCCTTTTGTGAAGCCCCAAAGCTCAAAGCTCATAGCCCTAAGCCTCGAGGATTTTTTTTTTTTTTTTTAAAAAATAGTAATATTTAAAGGTTCTCATTCTTTATTAACTAAAAGAATCAAGTTTACTAAGCCTAAATGCAAAATTTCTTGTGTTCAAGGCGAGGCTCACAAAATAAGGCACGCGTCTTTTATGAAGCCCTAAGGCTCAAAGCCCTGGGCCTTGAGGCTTTTTTTTAAATAGTAATATTTAAAGGTTTTCATTCTTTATTAAATAAAAGAATCAAGTTTACTAAGCCTAAATGCAAAATTTCTTGTGTTTGGGTCTTTTTATCCCCTCCCCCCCACCCCCCCATATTTCTACTTCAAATATACTTTCTCTTTGTTATGTAATATTTTTATATATAGTATGCCTCACAAAAAAAAGCCTGCGCCTTTTTGTTCGTCTTGCGCCTAGGCTCTAGAGGGTCATCGTGCTTAGTGTGCCTTGGGCATTTAAAAACACTGGGAGGATGTTATTGAAAAGATGGTGCTAAAAAAGACTATTAATTCTGCAACAAAACCGCTCATACCGGGCAATGCAATGGAAGCCATCGATAAGATACTGAAAGTCGTGAAGATTTTTGGAATTGGGATAGCCAGTCCTCCCATTTCATCGAGATAAACCAGACGTATTCTATCATAATTTGTTCCCTCCAAGAAAAAAAGCGCAGCGCCAATAAATCCATGAGAGATTATTTGTAAAATAGCTCCATTTAGTCCCTTATCGCTTATAGAACCAATGCCTATAATTATGAAACCCATATGAGAGATGGAGGAATAAGCTATTCTTTTTTTTAAATTGTGTTGACCCGAAGATGTTGAAGCTGCATAGATTATTTGAATTATGCCTACTATGATCAACCAGGGTTCTTTTCACCTCATTTTTTCGTATTTTGTGTTTGTCTGGAATGAATAATTGTAAATCCAAGTAACAATTCATACTTTTTTTCACTTTATTTTATGGAAAGATTATTTGAATCTCTTAAGTTAAGTAAACTATACAGATGGAATATGCAGAAGATGCATGTACTACCTTTTCTAATATTAATTGTCAAATATTTATCATTTATTGTTTTTGTTCTTTTCTATATTTATAAGAGGTCTTTCTCCTATGTAAGAAGACCCAACTTGCACATATTCAATAGAATAATTTTATTGTCTCAAATTTAAGATGGTATTAGAGCATGAGGTCTTGTGTTCAAACCTCTGTAATGTCATTTCTTCCCCAATTAATGTTAGTTTTTACTTGTTGGTTGAGTCTTTTACAAATTTTCAAGCACACAAGTGAAGGAGAGGTTAAAATGTTGATATAATTAAATTTACCATAACCAATCAAGTTAAGCTTTTGAGTCAATCGGTGATTTTAACGATTATCAAGGGCACTTTCTCTCCCCCCCTCTCTCTCTCTCAATTTAGAAACTGGAATGCTATCATTTCATTGAATAAATGAAGTTACAAAAATGCATAGTGACATGAGAATTGCAAAAAAAACGTTTCTAATTGGTGACAAGAGAAGTGAGATTATAGCTTGTAAAAATGGGAGATAATTTACACCAATAGAGTGCTATAAAAGGTAAGTGATCAAAGAAAGACTCAAAATGGATTGCCTTATCTTCAAAGGTACGATGATTCCTCAGACTAAGGGAAGGCTTGGGTAAGACTTAAACAAAGAATCTCCTTTTCCTTGCCAAAAGGATGACAAAGGACTTCTTTCAGACAATTTTCATTAATGAGGAAAGAGAGAGTAGGAAAATCCCAAAGAGCTTTAAAGGGACTAAAAGGTTTGTCCCTCAAAAGAATTAAACACAAAGCTAAACATATTGTACCATCACAAGAAAATTGAAAAACTCATCAATCTATATTAGCAAAGTGGATTTCAAGGTGTTATATTGATAAAACTGCATTGTGGAGAAAGTTATCGTTGAAAAGTATGGCACACCACTCACCTGGGTCTTAAGCTGGGCACAAAATCCCTAAATTCCTCACAAGGGTCTTGGAATTATTATGAGGCAACAAGACCTTGTTTACAGTCGAATATTTAGTATTTTAAGTGATGGAAGGTCCTCCCTATTCAAGACAAATGTCTAGATTGCTCTTCTCTATACTTTTTCACTTTGGGGAGAGGATTCTATCTCAACATTTTCCATACGAATGTTAATATTCTTTTGGTTTAGCCTTTCCCCTCGTCTCTTCACTTTATCACTCTGCGGAGAAGATTCTATTTCTGACATTTGGAACCATACCAATGTTATTGTTCTTTTGGGGGATGCGTTTGTCCTATTTTTGAATTTTTGGAAGAATTTCCTATCACAGTGGAACTTATGGATATTGCTTTACTACCAAAAAAATGTCTAAAGATGAGGAAAACAATATTCATAAATTCCACTATGATTGGAAATTCTTGTGACCACTAATTAACTAATCTAGATAAGTGGGTGGCATTGTAAGGTTGCTACTCAAGATAAGTGGGTGGCATTGCAAGATTGCAGAAGATGTAGGAAAATGCCAGAACCGTTAGGTGCCGAATCCCCCGGGCCATTAAATTCCCAATTTGAAGCAATAACCATAATATTTTTGCAAGATAAAAAACCTCCCTTCACTCCTTTGGAATACCTCTAAAAATTCTCTCTTTTAATCTATAGACTACAAAATTGTTTTTTCAACACAATCCCAGAACACCTTAACTTTTCCTTTGAAGAAAGAACCGCACAGAAGCTGCTGATTTTTTTCTTTCAGTGAGGAATACTCATGCTAAGCCAGCCACACAATTGAAATGCTGCAAGCCAATTTTCTGCTATAACAACGTAATAAAAACAAGCCAAGATCTTCACAATCTTTAAAACATAGCACAGACTAAGTAGAACCCAGTACCAAATACAGACACTGACATTGTTTTGCACTCTTTTCACTTAGAAACATTCTAAGCACTCATTCCACAAGAAGCTTTTATTTTTTTGGATACAAACCTTTCCACCCTGCTTTACCATTTTCTTCTCGAGAACACCATTTGAATCTGTCAAACGCTTAACTGAAGTTTGAACCAAAAAATGGCCAGAAGAATGCGGCAACCGATCTCTTCTATGCACCTCATTTTTATGGCAAGCTGGGGGGTGTGCTTTATTTGGGGCTTACGAGGGGAAAAGACAAATAGAATTGTTAGAGTAAAGAGGGACCCATGGGATGTTTGGGTACCAAATTATTTTGTAATTATTTGTTAGTTCTCTTGTTACTTGATTGGAGTTCCTTTCTTTAGCGGGACTTCCTTTTGTGGCCTTTTTTTAATCTACCTGTGTATTACTCTTTCATCTTTTCTCAACTAAAGTTTGGTTTCTCCTTAAAGAAAAAAAAAATTAATCCGTTCTTGTTGTGGACATGCAAATATTATGATTACTGTTCATTCATGCCCAGATGGTGTGTGTTAAGCAACCATTTCTTTTTAATTCCTGTTTTTCCCTGATATCGACAAGCAGAAGATGTGTTGACATTGTAGACTATTATTATCGTTATTAACTTCTATTTTGTGAATAATTTTTTAGTGGACTTTTTCCCGTTTCAATCTCTAGTAATGAACCATGAACATTCTTTTTTTTCTTTCTTTTTCTTTTCGGATATGAAACAATTCCATTGATGGTATGAAATTATAGAATATATAAGAGGGGAAAACCCCCAAAGGACAGTTACAAAAGGTCTCTCCAATTACATACATAGGACAGGTTTTATTTCTTTCAAGAGAGGGTTTTCTTGTTTCCAATAAAAAAAGATCATGTTTATGAGAGCTGAAGTAGCTGGTGGTTGTTCTTCATGGAATGATAATCTACCGACTGACTGCTATACTACATTTGGTTTAATCTGGAATGAAAATATTATCAAAGTTACACAAGGATGCACCTCTTCTGTTACTGGTATGTGAGATAGATTTGTAATTTGTACTTGTTTGATTGTGTCATACAGATATTGACGAGTGCAAAGAGAAGAAGGCCTGTCAGTGCCCTGAATGTAGCTGCAAAAATACCTGGGGCAGCTACGAGTGCAGTTGCAGTGGTGATCTTTTGTATATCAGAGACCATGATACTTGTATAAGTAAGCAACAGCATCTTCATGCGTACAATTGTCTATGTGCTAATATTTCAGAGCTGTGAACCCCTCTCCTATTGCAGACAATAGAAGTAGGGGATTAAGTACCAAAATATTTGGAATTAGTGTTTATAGTAGATGGACAAAAATTACATTCTCCCAAACAGCATCCATATTCCTCAACATTTACAAAAAATTGTTTATTTTCAAACACGATTTGAAAAGACTAGCTTGCCCTGCATTAAGCCACAAAGCATAGCACCTGTTCTTGAGCCTTAGACACCCCAAAGAGCATCCAATGTAATGTCATAATTCCTGCTGGGAAAG
The DNA here is from genome assembly GCF_027475165.1 of Benincasa hispida. Taxonomy (NCBI): domain Eukaryota; kingdom Viridiplantae; phylum Streptophyta; class Magnoliopsida; order Cucurbitales; family Cucurbitaceae; genus Benincasa; species Benincasa hispida. The sequence goes on along the minus strand of NC_143482.1, from coordinate 42,037,116 downwards.
GGAACTTTAAAGGTGTCAAAAGAGATACCAAATTGGACCAAGAGTTTGAGAGGGGGGAGGGGGGAAGTGGTTTGTCTTTCACTAACATTCCATCTCCATTTGCAGGTAAGGCGTCTAGTGGAAGATCTGCCTGGACTGCTGTTTGGGTTATTTTGATAGGCTTGGCTATGGCTGCTGGTGGAGCATACCTTGTATACAAATACAGATTGAGGGTAAGCATATTCATATTATTTAACTGACATTTGTTCTCCTTATTGATTGAGGAGCCTTCAAATCCTGTTGGTAGCATTCTACAATCCATGTTGTACTTTATATAAATGGGGATATGCTTTTTCATTTTTAAGTAGACATAAGCCAGTACCTTTTTTTACGTCATTTTATGGATTGATAATCCTAGGGATTTTTTGCTACTGCAGTCATACATGGATTCAGAAATCAGAGCTATTATGGCTCAGTACATGCCTCTTGACAGCCAAGCCGAAGTTCCAAACTATGTCAATGAGAATCGTGCATAAGAAGGAAGACAATATATTAGGAATCTGTAGATGATTGCACACAGTGGAGTGGAGTGGAGTGGTCTGTCACGTCAAACGCAGTCATCGTCCAGGAGGTCTCGAGCATATATCTTTGCATTCTTGTAACATATGACAATAAACGATGAGGGTTTTAAATTTGACATGTTATTGTTAGACTATAACATGCTGAGGAGTTCTCTGTTGGATTTTTATTTGGGCAGTTGCAGAGGACTCGTGATTAACTTGTCTTGGGTGGGCTAAGCAGCATTATGCCACCACTGTAGTTTGTTGGTGAGGAGGTTAAATATGGTCATTAACTTAATAAGATTGTTATTTGTAGCACTATAATGTCAAAGGCTTAAATTGTAAACTTTGCATATTTGTTTTATCTTTTTGAGAGTGTCATATTGTTCATAGGGATTGGGAGATTATTCAAACATACAAAGCTACAATCCACATGGATGAAGATTTGAACTATAATGTAGATCTTGTAGACTTTTTGAAAGCAGAGTTTGGGTGTTGATAGCTGATACGAACTAAAGTTAAATTGGATGTCTTTTCTTGTGATTTAGGTGGATGGTGGTGAAGATTTTATGAAACAAGTATCTCTTAATAAATTTCATGAGTAACAATTCAAAATATGTAGGTTCTTAGGGTTCTTTACGAGTATAACAATTCAACCCTTGTGCACTTATTTTAAAGTGTAATGGTTTTGATCAACTAAAAAAATAGTGTCTTCGTAAGTCTCTTTGATCTTTTATTTTTCTTCTTCTAAGTACAAAAAGTGGAGTATAGGGATTTGAATTTCTAAATTCAAGGAAATGAGTATATGCCATTTTTGCTCACTTTGGTTTCCTGCCTTTGTTTTTTAATATCTTTTTACACATGATTATTTTCTAAACTCTTCTTTCAACATACAAAATTAGAGAAGTGGAATTTAAGTGTGTACTATTATATGATACTATTGAGTAAAAAATAAGTAAGAAAAATGAAGTTTTTTTTGTCATAGTAAAAGAATCACTTCTAATTTTAGGGTCGATAGTATAAGTATTAAGTTAGTTGAGTTACGTATGTATGTGATTAGAAAAGATAAATATTGTAATGAAAACTAAAATGGTATATTGATGGAGGAGGGCAAAAACCTATCAATTTTCTACCTCTCTTTTTTTTGAGTTCATCCAATTTTCTACATTCTTTTATTAGATAACCTAAAGTATATTTAGTTCTTTCAAAAGTGCTTACGGGAAGATGTGCTTTAACTAAAAGTAGTTGGAAAAATCAATTGTGACATCAAAATTTTGAGGTTATATTAATTAAAAGTTCAATTAACAATTAATTATATCAATTAAACACTAAAGAATAAATTTAGACCATCGCTTGTTTCTATTTAAAATCAACTTAAAATCATCTAAACAATTTTATTGTTCTTCCAAAATTCTATAGAAGTAGTAAATATATATAAGTAACAAAGTACGATCTCAAGGGACTCCATTGAAGCCGAATATCGAACTCTTGCTATAGTGGCAGAAGAGTTGTCTTGGGTGCGACAAATTTTGAGAGATGTCATTATTTTTCTAGAGAGCTCCTTTGCTCTTGTGCGACAATCAGTAAGCTATATAACTTGCTAGGAATCCCACTTTTCAGGGTCGTATCAAACATGTAGAGATCGATTTTCATTTCGTTTGAGAAAAGATGGTGGCTCGTGATGTACAGCCCAATTTTATCTCCACAATTCAGCAATCCGTAGATCTCCTCACTAAGGCCTTAACATCTGATCGTTTGCAATTTCCAAGGCACAAGCGCATGGCTTCCAAGCCATTTTGTCTGAGGGGATAATAGAATATATATGTAATTAGTTGCTGAAATTTGTTATTATTATTTTTTTTTTTATGGAGAATTTGTCGGGTCGGAATTAAACCTCTGACCTCAAGTTATCTACATATTTTATGACAATTAATTTTGGCGAAATTTGTTATTTGTTAGTTTGTTAAAAAGTTGTTTTTAATTATAGTTGAAGTTTTCTCTCTAATCTTCATGTATCTCTTCTATAAATAGTTTGTAAGTTTCAATAACAAAGATTCATGAGAAAGAAGTTATTGATACTCTAAAATTTGTTAAAAATTGTATTGCATAAAACTAATTATTAAATTAATTTTGAGTGAGTTAAAAGTGAATTTTATTTTGAGAATGACAAGTGAATTTTATTTTGAGTATGACAAAAGTGATTTTAATAATTTTAAAATTACCCAAACATACAATTAAGTTCTTATTTATTATCTAAAGAAATGGATAGAAAATGGATAAAGGTTTATACATTATTTTTCTATATAGTTTTTTAATTGCATAAAGTTGGCATCGGACATAATTCAAATGGATTTTAGATATGAGGGATTTTCAAAAATAGAAAAATACGGGAAACTATTTACACAAAATAACAAAATTTTAATCTTATTTGATAGACGTTGATAGAATCTATTAGCGTCTATCAATATATATATATTTTTCCTATTTCTTTAAATAGTTTGATATTTTTTCTATCTATGAAAATTTCCAATAGAATATGGGTGGTTTGTTGAATTTTCTTTATGCAAATAATAAGTGTAATTCTTCTATTTTCTTTATTTGTGATATAAATATCATTGAGAAAAATTGCCACTATCTTAAATGATTGAGTAAAATTAAAAAATTGAAAAATTGAAAAAAGAACCAAGCAGAAAACTAGAAAAAAGTCAAATCAAATTAAAATTGTAATTTGACTTATTTGTTCAATTTGTAGAGGGGGATGTTTTAGTTTAAATTATGCTAATAAAAGAGGGTTTATTCATAGATTGAGGGATAATCCATCTTCATTGGAGGACTAAAGAGTTGACATGAATTTAAACAATATAATGACTTTTTTGCACTTCTTGAAAAGAAATATACAAAATTTCAATAAATATTTTGAGATATTTGACATTCCCAAACATCAAATAGTAGAAAAAAAATCTTGCTAGTTTAAATTTATATAATCAAGAGTCAACAAATTTAGAAAAATAGGAGCAAAATTTGACATTATTTGCATTTCAATTCATATTAAGAACTTAAACTCAATGTTGATATTTTTTTATTGTTTGACATTAAGAAGCCTAGATGTGATTAAATGCATTCCCTCCATAATGCAAAATTAAATAGTTTCTATATGGGAGTCAATGGGTAGGACAATGAGAAAACACATGAAATTAGTATAATTATATGAAATTGAAATTAAAAAAAAAAAGATTTTTCCTTGTATTATAATTTATTAAGTATTTGAAAAAGTGAAGTTATTTGAGTTAAAAAACAAAAGAAAGAAAGAAAGAAAACAAATTATGATGGAAGATAGGGAAGTTGTTGTGCAATATGTGATACTTGTCAAACACCCTTTAATGGTTAACTTAAGTAGAGTTTTCAATGTGTTTACGAAACAAAATATTATTCGAGTATTTGAGCTTACCCAAAAAAAGACTTTATTCTTTCTATTTATCTAAATTACTTGATTTAAGATTTTCGAACTTAATTTCAGTACAGTGGATCAGCTAAACATAAATCGATCCCGTAGGCACATTCGACCTAAGAGTGGTCACCCTTGAGTTTGTCGGCTTGTCGATTAGTTGGTCTAGACCCATTTCTATAATATAAGACCTCTTTGTTTTGGACATTTCTTAGAGGTCATTTGATTTAAGATTTTATAGATATCTAACAATAAGCGTGAGAAAAATATGTCTGAGAATAAGATTATTGGAAATAAATAATTACTTTAGTTGTATGTGCAAATGTTATCAGAATTGTATGAGAATACACTCTGTTTTTTTTTGTATTTATGGTATGAGATTAATCATAATGCCTCCTATGATTTCAATAGATAAGTAATAAAACAATCATTTTTATAAATAAATAAATAACCATTAAAAATTAAGTAGAAGCATTACAAAAAATAATTAGCTAATAATAAGAGAATCATTTTAATGGGATAGTTAAGTATATAAGTACTATTAAAATTAATACTTATACTAAGTTAATTTCACTAATACTGAATTAATCAATTAATAATTTAAATAAACATATTTAGTTATTAACCAGATAACTTAATTGAATAAATTATATGATTTTTATTTATTACAATATATTATTTAATATAAATTACTTATAGTTAAATATTATAAATTATAATCTTAATTTGAATTAAATAATATAAAAAATATTTTAATAGGAAATATAAAAAAAGAATGTAAGAAAAAAGATAACACCATATTTCTATATGTTAATAATGAACGTTAACCATATTGAAAAAAAAATGTTTTTATGTTTTGATATGTTTTTTTTTTTAATAAGAAAAGTTTTGATAGGTTAAAAATCGATGTCCTATTCAAAATTAATCTCAACAAATAACAATTTTGTTATAAATAATCATAAATAGTTATAGTTATTAAAAAAATCAACTTATTTAATTTAACTAATTAAATATGTATAAGATATTGTTAGCTAATAATTAATTAATAATTTAAGTAAATAACTAATTTCATTTATTTAATATTTTTTTATTAATATAAATGAATTAAAGAAACATTTTAATAAATTATTAATGATGTATTAAGAGTTATTTTCAAATATAGGAAAATGAGCTAACTTATTTGCAAATATAGCAAATTCATCGGTGATAGACAATAATAAACATTATAGACATCCATCAGTGTCAATGATAGACATTAGTAAATGTCTATCTGTGTCTATCAATATTTATCATTGACAATCAGTGACGTTTTGTTATATTTAAAAATATTTGCAACAATTTTGTCATTTAAAACAATTACTAAAATTATCAATTAATTATATTGATTTCGTTAAATCCAAAATAAAATAATATAAGAGAGAAAACTATTTTAGAATAGTCCGAATACCCATTTGATTTAGTGTACTTTATCATAATGATCTACATGAAATGTCAATTTGTTTGTAGATAATAAAAGTAGACATAAAATGGAGATCCGTTTTGACAACCTTTCCATTTTATGTTTCATGTTTTTTGTTTTCCAAAAATAGAAACAAAAATATGTTTAATTAATAACTATATCTATTTCTTGTTTTTTGAAACTATGGTTTGCTAATTATTTTTTGTTTTCTAGTAGAAATTTTTTTCAAATTCTAGAAATAAGAAACGAGATGAATTATCAAACAAGTGATATATTTCTTAAAAACTGAGGAACATAAACAATAAATGAAAACATTATCAAACTAACTAAGATTAGAGATTTTTCACAAAGATTTCAAATATATATATATATAATCTACAAAAGAAATAGGTTTTCTTTAGAGTTAGTCAACTATCTTAGATCGCGAGGTATTAATTTAAAATAGAAATCCATATTGGGTTCACTAGTTTTTATATCATTCTTAAAAGCCTTTTTTTTCTTAATATATATATATATATATATATATATATATATATATATATATATATATATAAAAGTCTACTCTCAACAACAAAGATTTCAACTCCTCCTCTTTGGAATATATTTTTCACAAGGAATATCCATTGTAAGGAACAATGATAAGGTTTGCCTCTTCTTTGTGGCATTAGAGAATTAATTTTTCGCCATATTTAAAATTGAGGCAAGAAACTTTGATATTGATTATTAGAAATAGCTAATTTTGTCTTCTCTACATTTGGTATTAGTACTTAGCTAGGGGTGACAATGAGGCCGGGTGGGAATTAAAAGAAAATAATTTTCAAGTAGGTAAATGAGTAAATGATATCACGTATATTTTCATTTTTCATAAATTAGTTGTCACATCAATTTTTGTCTTATAAAAGAAAAACTCTCAAATTGTATTTTTAGAACAAATTTCAAAATTCATTTCGTTTAAAACCCTAACTCCTTTCTCTCTAAATTGTTTGAAATTTGAAATAGCTAAGACTCTGTTCGATAATCATTTCGTTTTTTATTTTTTGTTTTCAAAATTAAACATATAGACACTACTTCTACCTTTAAATTTCTTCATTTGTGAACTACTTTTTACCAACAGTTTAAAAATCAAGCCAAATTTTGAAAAAAAAAAAAAAATAGTTTTTAAAAACTTGTTTTTTTTTTTTTTTGAAATTTAGCTAAAAATTCACCATTATGCTTAAGAAAGATGTAAATTATTGTAAGAAATTGAGAGAAAATAGACTTATTTTTCACAAAACAAAAAATAAAAAACAAAATAATTACCAAACGGGTCTAAATTTCACGCAATATTATATACAATTTTGCTCATAACCCAAATTGTCATCTTTGTGTTAGAATAATCTCTGCCTTGTTAGATGTCATTCTCCAATTAAAACCCTAACTCCTTTCTCTGTCACACACACATATATGAACAAAACAAACAATATGTATAAGAGATCTGAAAAATGGCTAGAAAATGAAGAGAGAGAGAAGATAAAAATGAAAGCAAAATATGTTAAAATTGTGGGATTATTAAACTAAAGGTGGGAGACAAAGCTGAACCTTTTATCTTCTATCTTTTGTGCCTAAATTTGGTATCAATCCTTGGGAGATGCACCATGACGAGTCATTAAAATAATTGGTAAAAATAGATGCTATTCGTGAATGGTGAAAACTTCGAGCGTTATTTTTTACAATTACCTAAATAAATAATGGTCCTAGGAGAAAAATTGACACCCTATAAGAGAACTCAATGAATATGAACTAAATGCTCTCTTTTATTGTTCTGTCCAGTAGGGAAGAAAATACCATGAATTTATAGAGCTACTACTAATAATCTTTCCTAAAAATTTCTACACAAATTTGACTAAGCTTTTTCAGTAGAAGTTAATGTAAAATACCATGATATCATGCATTTCAGTGTACATACACATTCTTGGGGAGCCATTATTGCCACATGCCATGTATTCAGCTTCGATGCTAGATAAAGTAACGGTGCTAAAACGATCCACAAAACAAACTTGAGCTGGACTTGGAAATGTGGTGCTTGTTTGAGGCCATATAACGCCTTCTTTAATCAACAAACATGGTTAGAAGAGTTGATATAAAGTGACAATATGAAGTTAAACTTCTCTTTTCATCACAGCTTCATTGAACTTATATTATATATTTAATTATAATCAAAAGTTGCAGGGAAAGTGCACTCAAAGTTAAGAACATATTGAGCGTAATACAAAGAATGAACATTTTCTTGAAATTACTAAATCTCCATCACCTTCCTTTACAAAACATTTTTTATCTCAAAGGTTCGAAAACTCGAAAACTCCTCGAATCGAATTCGCTCTATCAAACTCTCATTTCATCCATTGGGTTATGAAAAAAAATCTATCAACAAGTTTTACAAAAGACACATTATTTCCCCACCAAAAAAAAAAAAAAAAAATTACACTTTTTCTTCTCAAACTGCACAGCAACCCATCTTCTCTGTTTCATAATTCTTTCTCTTTTGGTGTTTTCAGGGTCGTCGGGTTAAGTCCGATATCCATTCCATTGTAAGCGATTGGAGCATACATCCATAAATCATCAGAGCTTAATAGCTGCAATAATAATCAGTTATAATGAAAATGTCAAAGAGCTGTTGTAAAAAATGATGAGTTTTTGGAGATGTTAAAAGAAAAAAAAAAAAAAAAAATCAAAATTGTCTTTTTTTTTTTTTTAGCTAATAAAGCTTTTGTGCTTTGTTTGAAAATAACCTTGATTTGGAGTTGTAGAAACTTCACATATTGAACAGCTTCCTCAAGCATTGTGCTGATATCAACCTACACATCCCAAAACAGGCAGTAATTCAGGTACTTTCACAAGTGTGCCGTTTTCAAATATAAAAAAAATAATCAAAATATTTATAAATATAGTAAAAACTGTAATTATCTATCCGTGATAGACACTGATAGACTACTATCATCTATTACGGATAGATTGTGACATTTTTTTTATATTTAAAAATATTTAAAAAAATTTTACCATTTAAAACAATTTCTTACCTTTGTTCCATTTGGGACAAGATTCTGTAAGATTCTCAACCTTTCATTGATTCTTTCTCTTCTTTTCTGTAATAAAATTAAGCATTACAATTAATGAAAAATGAATTGTTTTTCTTTTCCCAAATTTATTTATTTATTTTTCATTATTGCCTTACCCTTGCATAGAGGCTCTGTGGATCTGTGGCTGAGCCTCTGCTAGCTCGGGATTTGGTCGGCCCGTTCGGACTCGATCCCAAGTTATTAGCTCCTCCGTTTCGATCGAGAGAGGCATTGGATTCGTCTTCAGAACAATAGTTGCTTGTGCTTTGTCTGCTAGGGCCAGGATTGCCATCTTCTTCAGTGTTAATGCTGCTTGAGGTAATAAGCTTTTGAGTTTTCTTTGGCCTCTCATTCCTCTCCTTTTGTACCTACAGTAGTTTATTAGTATAACCTTTTAAATAAATATAATATTAAAAAAACTACAACTTATCTGAATTCAAGAAAATAATATTAATGTACGTAGAGATATTAAACCACACAAATACCTCATCATATGTCATTTATCATTACTATACCAAATATATATATATATCAAATTTACTCTAAACCCATCATCAAATTGCATACCAAACTTTAAAAATAAGTCACTAAAATGTATTATGATCATATGCTTTCAATTAATTATGACATATACATAGTACTAAGTCAGACAAAATTTCAAAGAAAAACGGTATTAGAACTAAATTTTGTTAAAATTTGTGAGTTTACCATGTTCAATGATTAATTAATACAAATGAATCAAACTTAGATCATTGAGTTTAGAGATGAATTTAATCTTTTCATTATATTTTCAAGCTCCAAATACTACCAATAATAATAATTATAATAATAAACTAAAACTTATATATACATTAAAAATTTTAAAGTTAGAGGTTTGATTCCTCTCCCTCACATATTGTAAAAAAATAAATGGTATTTTTTTAAATATTTTATTCAATATCAAATTACGATTAAACTCGAAACTTAAAGAATGTAATTTTGATTCATATGGAAAATATATCTTATATACTTACATGATTATCCCCAAATCCTGCCCTTGATCTTTTCTTGCAATTGATCTCAAATTGGGCAGCTTCTTCAGGTAATTTCATCAACTCAGCTTCAGAACAAGGCTGCAAATGATTCTCACTCACCTCTAAATTAATAGAGTCTTCATGATCTTCAAGGTGGAAATTACTACCATTGTTATTGTAATAATTTCCAAGCTCCCCCAATGAAAAATCATGATTATTATTATTGTTGTTCATGGGATTGCAATAATAATAATTATTATTATTTTCATTAGTGGGGAATAATAATTGGCTGCAATAGTTTCCATCACTAGTCTCTTGTGAAAGGGTATAAAAGGTTGAAGAAGAAGGTGTTTCATAAGGAAGGGAAGCCATGAAAGGATCAGCTGAGGAAGGTGTAATATTGTTGAAGAGTAATTGAGCCATGAAAGTTGCTTCTTCTTCTTCTTCATGATCAGCTGTGAAGCTTCCATTGAGTTGCTCCATGTTTGAAGGAGATTTAAGGGGCTTAATTGTGTGTTTTGATGATGATTTGGAGATTTGATGGAAGAGTTGAGGGATTTATATATTTATAGGGAGTTTTTGTGTGTGATTGGAGTTGACTTTGGATGATTTAAGAAATTGAGAGATTTTTCCAATTATTACTTTGTTGAAAAAGACTAGTTTTTTTCCATTTGTTTCTAGCGTTTTCTTTAATGGGAGTTTGTTTTAATATTGAAAACTAATAATAAAATGCTTTGCAAACTGTTTGATAACTATTTGATTTATCGATATCAAGACTTAAAATCATTTAAAAGAAAAAATAAACGGATGAAAAACTTCTAATAAAGATATAGAGAAATGTAATATCATATTGTTTTGTGGGAATCCAAGATTTCTATGAGTATTAAGGCATTTGAAATACTACCGTGTTTTTATCTTGCAGAAATATAGAATAATATTTGGGTATCTCGAGATGCTTATGCATCTTTTAAGATGTCCAAAGGAGACATTTTAAGAGCTTTTGATGCTCTCTTGAAACATGGATTTTCAAGATTCCAATATTGATGAGGTTTTTTTTTTTTTTTGGGCATTCATTTTCGTTTATATATCACTCTTTCTTTATTTTCATTTTATAATTGGAATAAATCAATATATCTATTCATCAACTATATGCACATATATCACAAATCAATGTCATTTTTTTTAAAGAACTTCTTTATTTAAATAATATGTAATAATATTGTTATAGGTCATTTTTGGACCAAGAATCATGAGCTTGGGAGGACGGACTTTTAAGGGTAAGACCGGAATAATGAGAGTCACATGAGGGCTATAGAGGAGTGTTAGAAATGGGCCAATAAGTCGAGGGAGAAAGAGACCAAGAAAAGGAAAGATGTTGGGCCAAAATGACACAACTTGCCCATCTCGGCCTCGGTCCCGTGAAGGTCCACTTCCTGTGGGCTATTGTCTCAGTCCCCCATGAACAACCTGAATTAACATTCCCTAATCTGATCCCTTTTGGATTAGAAACCCCTAGCTCCACCCCGCTATAAATAGGAGGTCATAAGCATCACCCAAGGTAAGTAATCTTTTGGCTTCTAGCTTGCTCGCATCCTTTGCTCATTACTTACTTAAGCATCGGAGGTTCTGTAGAAGGTATTACATTGGTATTTTTCTTTTTCTTTATTTTACTGGTAATCTTTCTTTCCAAAATTACAAATTTACCTTTGAGGACACATAGGTGAGTTATCATGTCAAGATTTTGCCATCAATAAGTATGATCTACGAAAACAAAATATACTTTCAACGACTAGGGTTTTCAACTTTTGCTGGCACAGGTCAACATTTTTATCGATTTTACCATCAACATCAAGAGTGAGTCCACATTTCATTATATCATTAAAAAATTGAAGAAACATAAAAATGAAGTAAAAAAATATCAATAATGTGAATGTAATATCAACGATAAACATTTTAACTTATTTAAAAAGTGTAAAATATTTAATTAATAATTCTTTAAAAATATTTATATAATAATTTAATTTAATTTTTTTGTTTGTATAATTTTCTAGATTTATCCAACAACTTCAACTTTTAATGATATTTCCATCGACATTTTAAACTTTATTTTTACCCATATAATTCTCTTCTTTTAAAATAATAATTCAAGTACGTTTCAAATTAACATTTAAATTAATATGTAATACAATATCTTTTATAAAAAAATCAAAACAATATAAATTAACTTGTTTTACAAAATAGCACATGTAAAATTAATATAAACTGAATTCATAATAATATATATATATATATAGGGGTTGTTTTCAAATATAGAAAAATGAACCAAAATATTTATAAATATAACAAAATTTTACTGTTTATCTACGATAGACCGCAATAGATCTTGATAGACTACTACATGTATCTATCTGTGTTATGACATACACAACATATAGACTATAATATTTTGCTATTATTTATAAATATTTTCAGCAGTTTTCACTATAAGAAAAAAAGGTTTCCGCCGACACTAAAAAAAGCGTTAGCATAGGGTCTCTATACCGACACCAAAGATGGCGTCAACATATAAGGGTTATCCCGAAGCCAAAATAGGAAGGTGTCGGGAGAAAGAAATCTATCCCGACACCTAACGGAAGGCGTTAGAATATAAGATCTAACGGATTTGGAAATGGGAAGTTTCATGATTGTTTGTTGTAAATTTGAATTTGCGGACTTGGAAATTGGGATTGTGGTCTTTGTTGAAATTTAGTTCTTTATAATTTATGTTTGTTGGCTTGAAATTTGTTAAAATCTTGTCTTTGAAAGTTACAAACAAATGAGGAGAATGGGTATATTGTGTTTGCATTTGGGTTAATTTGCTTAAAATTTGTTAAAAACTTGTATGTCAAAGTTCTAAAGAAAGGAAGACATTGAGTTTACATTTGGGTTTGTTTGTTTGGATTTATTTAAACTTGCTTGTTGGATTTGTGTGTTGAGGACAATGAAGCAAACTTTGGGTTGTTGAAGGTTCTAAATGAAAAGAGAAGAATAAGGGCAAATTTGTATCATTGAAGATTCTAAATCAAAAGAGGGGATGAGTTTTTTGGCTTTATTGTTGCTCTAATTTCTTGCTTGTTTTAAATTTAGTACTAATTTCATTGTTGGGTTTGGGAACTTGGGTTGTTCAAGATTCCAAATTTAGATTGTTTTAAGTATTCTAAACAAAAAAGGGGAATACGTTTATTTGCTTTAAACAATATGTTTTCTCAAATTTGTTTCTTTATTTGAGCTGTTTGGTTTAAAATAGAAATCAAACTAATCCACAATTTGAACAATATATGCCTTGAAAGAACCTAGTATTAGATTATAGATTTGAACAATTTAAACCATTGTTAAAACTTTAACATATAAATAGTTGAATATTTGAACAATTATATGGAACAATTCATAATTTGCCAATAGCTTACAATACCCCGAATAACTTTGTATTATTTATTTTTTTTATAGGATCAATATTATGTACGTGACTTCACAATCGAACTGGATTGAAATGTTTTTATGTCAAATGTTATATTTGTTGAACTTAAATGTCTTTTTTTTTTTTAATCAAAATTCATGTTTTTGTTATTTTTAGTTCATATATGTCTATTTCATTTTGGAATAATATAAATTGTAAGGATGTTTATGACTATTTAAATGAAGTTTAATTTTTTTTTTTTTTTTTGTTTTCAAATATTTTGCTTCATAGGATATTAGCTACAATTTTAGCTAAGAAAAATATAGTATTTTTAAAAAATAAAATAAATTTTAAAAATAAAAATAAAGTCAATGCCGACGCTACATTGGCATAGGTAAAAGTCATCTACCCAATACTATGTTAAGTGTTGGCAAAAGTTCAACGTTTGTAAAAACAACATACCCTGACACATACAAATGTAAACATCGGGAAAACATCTTGTGGACACATGCATGGCATTTGCGTAGAGAGTCTATTCCGACGCCATGCATTCGGATTAGCAAATCCATGAACTGAAATGGCTTCGACATAGACAGTCTATGCCGGCGCCAATGAAAAAAACGGTTGGGATAAGATATCCCGATGGTTTTTGTCGACGTTTGAAAAACGTCGATAGGGCATTTTGTCAACGCTTTTCAAGGCTATCCTGATGTTTGTGGTATCGACAAAAGTCCATTTTTTTTATGTAGTATTTTTCATTTAAAATAATTCCCTAATATATGTATATATATATAATTTTATTGAAAGATAAAAGTGTAATTTTGGAATGTTGATTACATCATTTTAAGATATTTTCAGACATAAATTTTGTTGGGAAAGAAAAAAGCAAGCATGACTATCTAAATATTCACGAACATGGGGATTATCAAATATTAAAAAAATTGGGCTAAATAACTACAACCATAGCAAAATTCATAAAAAGCCTAAAAGGGTAAAATGTAAAAATAGTCCACGCAAAAATGAAGCCCTAAATACGACCCACAATTAATGAAACCAAAATCAGCACGACTCGCGATTAATCGCCCGACTTGTGCGTCTTCAAAGAAACCATCGACGTTCTTCTCAGACGAGTTCTTCCACCAACGTTCTTCTCAGACAAAAAAGAGAAAATGGAAGCAAAGGTATAAATCAAAATTGTGAAATTTGTTTGGTTTTTAGAGAGTTGTTGGTAGATAATATTCATTGCTTCGTTTTTATAGATTGTTGTCTGTCATCGTCTATTTTTATTAGATATGATAGTGATAGTGGTCTATCACTGTTTATCATTAATAGACGGTGATAAACTATTATCATTATCTATCAATGATATAGATAAGTTGATACAAAGTAATAGTGTTAACTATGCTAAGAAACACTATCATTGCAGGTAGATAATGTTTTCTTGCTAACATATAGTTGTTGATAGAAGGTTGAAAGAGAGTAGGTTCATAATGTTCATTGCTTTATTTTTATTAGATTATTGTTTATCACTATTTTTATTATTAATAGATAGTGATAGTGATAGATAGTGACGATGGCCTATCACTATATATATTATATTACTGTCTATTATTGATAGACAATGATAAACTATTTTTTTTTTCAAGTTCTTTTTTCTTAAATTACAAATTTACCATTATTATCATGTTTTCTTGTCTAAAATTTTGACATCTGACTAAATAAACACATAACCCAAAATAGAGGTAGAAGTGTAATTTACTTTTCTTACTAAAGAAAAGAAAAGAAAAAGAAATTACAAATAAATAAGTTCTCTAGCTGAAATTAACAAATTAGGTGACCATGTATATACAAGTTGCCGAAAATTTAAATTCAACCTTAAACTAAGTCTTAAAACCTAATAAACTAATGTATTTTAGTTAGCTGGATTAATGATAATGACTTTTTTTAAAAGTTTATTTGCTCTAAATTAGATAAATTAGGGTGACAAAAATCTTGGTGAGATAGGAAGATTTTTAATATCCTTAATAAATACTTTAATCGAATTATATTTTTAAAATACTTTAATCAAATCATATATTGAATGTAGCCCTAATAGTTGAATTATTATAAGTAGCCAAATTAAATATAAAATAAAAAAATCGTTTTACACATTTAGCTAATTATAATAAGAATCCTGCCCTAGAAACAATATATTATAACATTCCTCCTCCAATTATTATTATTATTTTTTTTTTGAACCGGTAATAAACGATGGCTCTCTCATACTTTTTTCCTTATCTATTTTAGATGTTTTAGGGTTTTGTCCTTTTTCTACAATTTCTCTTCTAATATACTTTTTCTACAACAAGACATTCCGACATAGATTCCCTCGTGTGTGTTGTTTGTCCCCTTTTTAAGTTCAAGGGAATTGTGAAAAAACAACGAAACAATGACGGCAACAAAAGAAAAAAAGCACATGAATGGGAGTGATGATCATATATCTAATTTCCTAGCATTTTTCTGAATGTTAAGTACTTGTTTCTTCTCTCTTTTTTTACATTTTAATTTTGGTCTCTAAATTTTAATACCTTTTAACAATTGACGGTATGTAGCCTACTTGGATAAATATCATCTCATAGTAAATTTTTAGACGAAAGACGAACACTCAAATCAAATGTAACGCCCTTAAGAGAAGTAAAGATATTGACATGGCAAGGTTGAAGGGGATATAAATGAATGTCAGAACTATCAAATGTCGAATTCAAATTCCGAATCTTTATTTGAATCTTGGACTTGAGGCATTGAAATGACATTATCAAAATGAGAGAGTTTACATAAGGCTCTTTATAAGTATTAAGACAACACAAAACATTACAATTATAGAAAAATAGGAAATACTACATTTTTTAATTCAAGATTTTGGAGAATAGATGTGTTTGATCCTTAAATTTTTAAAATATACCTTTTTAGTTCTTGAGTTTTAGGAATAGGTATGTGTGGTCCCTAAGTTTTCAAATTTACCTTATTATTCCATGATTTTTTAAAAATATGTTTAAAAAGGTCATTCAAGTATTTTTTTTATTATTATAATTATATAACATCTTAAACTAAAAAAAAAAGAAATTAGAGAGAAGAGATAATTAATGTTCTAAAATTATTTTCTACTTTAAAATGTTATATAATTATTCTTGCCATATTCTTAAAAACTCAGAAACTAAAAAGATACATTTTGAAAACTAAGAAACCAAAAATGTATTTATTCTTAAAAACTCAAGGACCAAAAATTACATTTTAAAAAATTAGAGACTAAACACATTCTTTAGAACTTGGAGACTAAAAGATAATTTTTCCATATATATATAATAAGGCTATCTTTCATTTAAATTTCATTTACTGAGAATTCCAAATAGTTATGCATGCTCAACCTAGATCAATTATAGTTTCAATCTTGAAGCTTTAAACCAAAGTAAGTTAGTTCAACGGTAATTTATATACCTTTCTCTTTAAAGATTGGAGGTTCAATCTCTCATCCCTATTGTTGGTTGTACTAAAAAAAATTCTTGAAACTTTAAGTTCAAGAGATTATTGCGATATCCAAAGCAGTGACAGATGTAGAAAAATTAATATCTTCTTGGGCTCTTCAAATTTCAAATTATCTATACTATTTGTAAAAGAATTTTCCAAAAATGGAAGTTAGCACAGAAAATTATCCGTACTGTGATAGTATAGAAAATTTTCAATCGACCTACTGTTAATACAAACAATGTAATAATATTCTTTCAAGATTTTTTTTTTTTTTTTTTAAAAAAAACTACTCTACTTTCTACTTAACATTAATTACAAACCATTTATATCCAAATCAAATATCATAACTAATACATATATATAACATAAAAATAAAACCATGTGTCTACTTATTACACACAAGATTTCTATCAAAGAAATATATCACACAAAAATCAAATGACAGTGACCGAACCTATATATATAAGAGGTAAAATCGAAATGGTTGTATAAGTTTTCAAATACATATAAATTTCAATATATTAATAAACAAATAACATAATTTTTTTTTAAAAAAAATTATTTTAAAAGATGAAGTTAATTTTGATGAATAAAATAAGATGATTAAAAAAAAAAAGAGTATTAAGAAAATAAACATGCACGTAGCTAGAGGAAAAGTCCAACCCTACACCTTTGATTCCGGCGAGCTTCACTCTCCAACCAAACATATAAACAGAGACGAGAAAAAATAGTTTTTATATATGAAAATTTTTCATGGGAAGCATTTGGAGGGGGAAAAAAGAGAGAAAAAAAAGAAGCAAATATATATATTTTCTAAAATTAATTACAGACAAGGTTCGAAATATCGATGTCGATGAAAATATCAAGGTTCCAATTTTATAGAAATATCGATCTCAGTGAAAATTTCGAGAAGAATTATGAAAAGTATGGAAATTGACGAAAATTGTTATAATTAGTTAATGAAACTTTAATTGTGACTTAATTAGACTGTAATTAACCATTTTTAATCACGATTTTTTTAAAGAAAGACAATATTTAGATGTCTATTGTAAGTATTTGTGTAAATGTTGTGAGAGTAGAAATTTAAAAAGGATATGAAAAATAATTACGAAATAATATAAGGCTTAGGAATATTTTGAGGTGAAATGATGTGAAAATTATGAAAATTTTATATGATTATAGAAAAAAAAAAACTCATACCAATTCAAATTTGAGGTGAAATTATGCAAAATATTAATGAAAAATATTTGAATGAGATTAAAAATGAATATATATTATTTTGTGGTTTTTTCAAATTCAATTTCTTTATAAATGAAAGTTTTGGATTGAAAATAAAGCTAAAAATGTAGAAAAGTTGGAAGTTAGAAAAAGTAACACAAAAAAAGGACTTAATCTTTTGTCAAAAATGACATTAGTGTGTGAAGCCATAGAATTGTGAATAATCAATCATAAAATTGAAATACTTGAATTGGGCTAATGTAATTAATTAAAAAATGAAATTTTCTCAAAATCTCAAAATTTTGTCGAAATGAGAAATCAAAATATTCTCAAAATATTTTTGAAATTTTATCGAAATTAAGGAAAAAACAAAATTTTGAGAAGATGAAAAATGGAAATTTTAAACCATGATGGTGGATATGTTGCCCAAATTATTTTATAATACAGGGTTAAGTGCCAAATATCCTCTCTCATAGATTTCTTGGTACAACAAAAATTGTAAGTATGTCATCACTCCTATATTTATTGTACTACAAAAAGGTTAAATATGTCCATGTCAAAAATACATAATAATTACAAAAACTTATAAATTGATTCCGCTAAAAAATTAATATATGAAAATTGATATGATTTTGTTAAGCCCACAATCATTTTATTCATGTGATATTTTTGCAAAATTTACACACTATGGGGTACATTTGTACTTATATATGTACTTGTTGAAATTTATAAATTTTAGATAAAGTTGCTTTTTGTGCAAATGAAATTCTTGAAGAATTTTGCAAAACTTTGTTTCGTTGAGATTTATGAAGATTTTTACATGATTTTTTTAAAAAAAAAAAAAAAAATTAGCAGGTGAATTAATGAAAATTGAATCGATGGTAAAAATTCAACACTTCATTAAGTGTATAAATTGGTTTGATGAAATTGAATGATTAGAGTTTAAATGGATTTTTTTTAGAAAAAAAATTTAAGTCACATCAACCCATTTAATATTAAAATGAATAAAAAACCTATTGGAAATGGCAACATTATGTAAATAGAAATTGACTTCGAAACTATTGGGACAGCAAATATATAGCTTTTAGTTTTAAAAGGGGATTTTGGAATTGGCGTAGTCTTGTCCAATCGGTTTTGATTCAATTTTCGATTTTTTTATTTTTATTTGCCTATACTTATAATTATAAAAATTAAAAGAGGTTGTCCATGTGTCATCTTTGGTAAACATTGAGTCGTTTGGATTAAGGTTTTATAGATGTTTGTAAATAAGATGATTGGAAATAAGATGTTTAAGTATTAAAGATGACTGTATTTGATTAAGTATGAGAATAGAAATGGGATGTCTCGGAACGTGTTATATTTGTTTATGCAATTATAAAGTACAAAATTAATACAAATTAATTTAATAATTAATTTTCGTTTGTTATTTTATTTTTATTACATTAAGTTATTAAATCAATTTTAAGCTATTCAAATTTAACTAAATTTATCTATTCACCTTTCAGTTTAATATATTTATTATCAATTAAATTTTTTATCTTGCACATTTATATTATTAATTTTTATTAAACAGATATTGGTAATTAATTTAAATATCCATTTTCTTTCTTTTTTTTTTATAATATTACCAATAAAAAGGGATTTAAGCAAATATAATTACGGTTATTCATATTTTTCAAAAAGATTATGGTTTTTCATATATTGCAGGGTCAGGTGGGTTGTTCCTTGAAATTAGTCAAGGTGTAGTGAGCTGACTTGGACACTCACGGATATTAAAAAAAAAATAGTATATTTATTTTAGAATTTGTAGCGGTTTAATCTCTATCGTAAAAATTAATGTTAATATTTGTTGAGATTTAATGAATATATAGTCACGAAACTAATTAAGGACCTAATATGTTTATGAGCTATAAAGTCTAAATTGATAAATAATAAAAATTAACGTATAGTTTTAATGAAAACTTTTACAGCAGTGATCATAGAAATTTGAGAGTATAAAGACTAAATTATTACATATTAAAGTTTAGGAACAAAATTATTATTTTCATAAAAGTGCAAATGACTAAAACGCTACAGACCAAAGTTCAAGGAGTAAGTCAATTCGTATATCTAATTCAATTTGAGTACATATCAATGGATAAAGACACAAATTACCATTTCAAATGTCTATTATTTGATTCACCAACATAACTATAACTTGATTGGCTTAAAGGATGAGGTAGCTAGGGATAATAAAACAAAATTTAAATAAATAAACATATATATATATAAAGAAAAAGAGAGAGGGAATAAAATCTTGGTAGACCAAAATGAAAATATAAAATAATAATTGAACATTCCATTTACAAATAGAGTGTATTTGATTTGATTTGATTTTTTTATTTTTATTTTTTTTGCATGAAAGATTACTAAACTATTCAAGATCTCTATTATTGTCTTGCCTCCTTCCACCCACGACTTGTTCATTCATATCCATTCATTTCAAACTTCAAAACTCTTCCACCTCATCATTTTTTTTAATTCACTTATAAATTATCGAATTTACTCTTCCTAAAAAAATCTCAAGTTTGAAAAATAGGAGACATCACAATTTTTATAAAAACATACAACTCTTCCTTCCATAATCAATCAATTTTTAGATGAAATCTTTTACTTCTTTGATATAATATAGTATAAAGAAGTACTATGTCGATGAGATCGATAAATAAATACATTTTTCTAAAAATATGTTGTTTCATGTATGTTTCTTACCTGCATCAAGGAAAAATAATAATTTCCAACTAAAATCATACAAAATTTTAAATAAATGGAAAAAAAAAGGTATAGCGTGAAAAATAATTTAATAAGGGTCGAGTTATTATTATATTTTTAATTTTTTTTCCTTTTTTGAGATAAATGTCAAGTTAAGTAGTTAAGTTATGATTAACAAGCCTTCAAATTTTGACTCCATGACATAACTGAAATGATCCATCCCTTTGGTAAGTTTGTTCCTTGAGAAAAATTGTAGGGAAATTGAACGGTATAGAAAATTTTAAAGTTCTATTTGTGAAACTGATAAAAAGGTTTAAAATTAGTGAAATAGCAAATGAATTAATAATTCATTAATTAATGATAAATAAATGTCAAGAATAACCTTGAATGCTCCAAACTATCGCCTACAAAATTGAAATTGTAAGGTTCAACTAGAAATAATTTTTTTTAATCTAATAATGATTTTATTTTTAAGCATTTCAAATATTTTATGAGATTTTTATACACTAAATTTAAAGTTTATATATCTATTAGACATTTTTAAGGGACTTATTAAAGTTAAAATTATAAGTTTAGATACTTATTAGTCATAATTTTCAAACACTAAAAGTTAAACTTGGACTGATGTGATTTTAAAATAATGGTAAAGTAAATAACAAAGTAAAAAAATTATATGTGAAATTGGTGTTTATATGTCTTAATTTTCAAAAACTAAAAATAAACAATCAAATAATTACCAAATGAGTCTAAAATTTTAAAAAAATATTTGTATATAAAGTGGAATATATATATATATATATATAAAAGACACTTTAAGCAACAAAAATTGGCTAAAACAAAAAAGAAAATAAGATTGTCATGCCCAACTTCATAAATTAAATAATACAAACATAATTTTTATGACAATTATAGAATTGTCATGAACAACCAAACACAATCGTCTTTGATTTCTGAATATTATATTCTCAGACATTTATATAATCTTAAATCAAATGATCTCTTAATGGTTGATAAGCCTTAGTGAGAGGAAAAAATGTCCAACCAAACAACAATAAAAGTAGGCCATGGATGTTTAATTGAAGTCGTTTTTTTATTATAATAAATGCTTACTTGAAATCAATTGAAAAAAAAAAAAAGAAATACTAGTTAAATATAGTAAGTGTTTACACAATTCAAACTAGAGTAAATATAAAGATGCTGAAAAATAATATAAATTAAAATAAAAATAAAAATTCAAAAAATGAAATCTAAACAATAGATAAATTGAGATTTCAAAAAAAAAAAAAAAAAAAAAGAGAAAGAAAGAAAGAAAGAAAAAGAAAAAGAAAATTGGTCCTATCTTAATATTAAAAAAAAAAAAAAAAAAAAAAAAGTGGGGGATTTTTTAGGTTAGAATCGAATTATGTTAATATTCAAATATATAAAGGGCAAAATTTAATTAAACGGTATGTTCAGATATCATTGAGGTCATTTTCGGATTTTTGAACTATAATTATGAAAATTTCTCTCTTTTGCCAATCTTCAAAATGCAACCTAAAATATTGCTATGTAGTACAATTTTCCTTTTTGTTCTTCTTTACAGTTTACCCAACTCTTTTTCACAATGAAATACCAAATATCAATTAATTTGCTATTTCTTTCTCAAATTTTGTTGTTGGCAACGATACTTCAACTAATAAGAGACTTTTGTTTGATGTTAGATGAGATCCAAATTCTCATTAATAACGTTTTTTGTTTCTTGAAACTTTTATCCCTACAAATTCATCCTTTTTTCCTCTACCAATCACACACTGTCTCATTTGACTATGCATCGAGATAATTCCAACAAATCAAACATCGTTAGAAGTTTCAAAGACCAAAGATCAAGTCTAAAAATACTCAAGATCAAATGTGTACATTACGTTTCATTTGGTTTCCAAATCTCTGCAAATATATTGTATATAGATGCTAATAAAATCCCGAAGCATGTGACCATCCAGACTATCTAATTACAATTATGCCACGTTTAATCAATCAATCGTAACATGAAAAATTGGATCTATTTAAATATGTTAGTAGAAAACTAGTTAACAATTTTCTATGAATTATGAATAATAAAATAAATCCATTATAATTGCAGTAATTTTGATTAAACATGATTTTAACGATGGCACATCACACAACTTTTCAACATGCAAATATGTTCATGATGTATAGTCTTATAAAACTACAATAATCTACAAATAACCTATTACAATTAAGGTGTAATTAAATCATTATTTGTTAGGTCTTTTCCATCTTATCAATTTTACCCTCGTTTGACGTATTTTGATAATGTCTTAAATACTAATTAAACATCTCTTTACATGTTAGAATTTGTTAATCCTCTTGTCATCTCAAAATTTTAATTAATAAATAACTTATTTTAAAAAATAGATTTTTAAAATATGATTATTTTGCTATGATCTGAATGCCAAGTTTATTTTATGTTAATCAAATTTAAAATTTTCTATTTTTGTAATTTTGAGATTAGATCTACTCATTCATTAATTTTGCACTTTAATAATGTCATGATTGCAATAAGTCATATTATATTCTTAAAATAATAAGATGCTAGGTGAACGTATATTATTCCAATCTCTTTTTTTTCTTGAATTTTTATTTTTATTTTATTTTGATCTTTATAATTTCAAATTAAAATTTGATTCTTATACTTTACATAAATATGTATTTTCATTGTAGTTTTAAATTTACATATGATATATTTCAAATGGCATATGTGGCAAGTTTGGTATTCAACTAGAAAACATTTGATAATTAAAATAAAATTTTATTTGAAAATAAATGAGTTGTGATTTTATGTTATTCATAGATATATTTATGGTAGTAGATTCAAAAATTAAATTCTATTTTAAATAATTATCCAAATGGGCTCTAAGATTTTTATTTTATGGGAAATTAAAGATTTTTATTAAATACAATTTAAAATTTTTATTGATGAATAAAGATTACGTGAGATGTTTATGATAGTGAAATAAAAAGGTAAAGAGATAAAAAAAATATAGTTTAGAAAATTTGAGGCACAATAGTTTAATATTCACTTAAAAATTAGGTTTTATGATATTACATTGTTTTAATTTTTCTTATATTATCTTAAAAATATTTATTTTTATTTAATTAAGGTCTCCCTACTCCAGTTGCACCTGTACTAATGGCCAAAATAAAATTTTAATTACAAGTATTACTTATGATCCTTTAAGAAAAAGTATTACTTCTATGATTAATTTCTAAAATTAGATTATCAATGGTTATTCATTAATCTAAAATAAAAAATATATATATATTAAGATGACTTTGATTAAAACCAAAATTGTACATTTAGATTAAAAAACTAAACACGTGAATGAACACTTTAGAACTTCACAAAAAAAAAAAAAAAAAAAAAAAAGAAGAAGAAGAAGAAGAAAAAGAAGACTTTAAGTGATTGTCATAATATAATTGTTTAATTACATCTGATTATATATATTGATTAATTTTTATAATTAATTTATCTATGTTAAATGGCTATCTAGTTTGGATGACTATATTGATAAATAATTTTTTTTGAACATGTTTAACTTAAGCAAATTTAGATTAATAAAAGTATTAAAAAAAAGATCTACAAAGTTCGGTCATAAATAAAAAAGTATTCGTTTATAACAAATTAGATTAATTTTAAAAATTTCTTTTTAAAAAAAAAACTTGAGAAAGGATTATTTAAAATGTGATTTAAGTGTTTTTTTTTTTTTTTTTTTAACATAATACACTTCATTGAGGGATCAATGCATGCACCAGAATATCTTGACTAGCTAATATCTCCTTACCATTCTCATCATACCACGTCCTCAAAAGAGATTCAATAGCTTCAAAAGAAACGTATGACAAGAAGCTAGAGAATAGCTCAATGTCACATGCAAATGAAAGTGGATGAGAGAAGACTAATGAGAGCCTTCTAATTAAGCGAGATACGAGAAATATTATAATTATAAAAGAGAGATGATTTGGAACACCAACCTTTAAATTGTAAACTAATTTTGTTAGGATTTTCAAATTGCAAAGTCAAGTCTCCTTTTGTTACATAGTCGAGCTTTGTTAGGGGATTCTTGTTAGCTATTTTTAGTGTTGTACCAAGCTATTTATACCTGTACAATTGATCAATAGAAACACACAGAAAATCATCCATTTGGATCTTGTTTTCTACATGGTATTAGAGCCTTGCTAGCTGGTTTCTTCTTCCTCTTGTTCTTTGTCATTGCTGCCATCAACTCAGATCTCCTCCTCGCGTCGTTAGTCTGTTCATTGCTGCCAAAGAACAGACCAGCGAAAGCAACCCAGATCCCTGTCAGTCGCTGTCGTCCTTCTCATGTCATCCAGTCATCGCACCAGTGCCGTCCACCCAGATCCCCTGTCTGGTGTGAAGAAGAACCATTCAGATCCCCTGTCCAACGTGAAGAAGAACCGACCCGTGAAAACAGGCCCCCTCAATCCAGATCCCCTGTCTAACATGGAGAATAACCGACTCGTGTCAGTGAAATAGGCCCCTCCCCTAATCTGAGTTTGTGCTTCATGTCAGAAGCGCGTGAAGAACTCGACCCTAGTCTTGACCCGTACCCAACTCGTGACCCTCATCAGAGCCTGTGAAGAACCGCACGCCAAGCCGTGATTAGGTCAAGCCGTAGAGTCGAGGAGGGACCTCAGCCGAATTTGAGCCGATCCTATTGTTTTAAGCTGAATCCTAGCTGATGTTTTGAGCCGAATCTGAGTCGATCCTTAGCCGATACTTTTGTTTTATTTTGAGTTGATCCTGTTGCTAGTTGATTTTGGTTTTTTTTACTCATATTTCTATTGTCTTTCTTTTCTCCTTGTTTTAAATAGAGAAAAATGACATCTTTCGTCCTATCAGCATAATCCTTGATGGCACCAACAATATTACCTGGGCCTATGAAATGAAGAGCTTTCTGATTGGTCATAAATTGTGGCGAGTGGTAACAGGTGATGTCATTAAGCCTGTCAAAGGAGCCACTAAGAAGATAGTAAATTTGTGGACAATAGAAAACTGGGACAACAAAAACCATCAAATAATTGGGTAATACCTCCATCCCAACCATTTACACTCAGTTTGATGCGTTCGACACAGCTAAAGAACTTTGAGATATTCCGTTTGGATGATTCCAAATCGTGGGTCTTCCCCACTACTATTAACTTCATACTACTCTATTTGGCATAAGTCAGGAGATCAGATAATCCGTGAATGAGTATCTTATTATTCTTCAACCTATTTGGACTCAATTAGACCAGACAAAGATCAGTCCAGATCATCTATGACTTATCAAGATCCTTATGGGGCTTCTTCCTGAATATGAGTTTGTTCGTGCTACCTTATTACACCGCAGTCCACTACCATCTCTTGATGCAGCGAATTAGGAAATTCTCTTTGAGGAAATGCGACTTGGTTTAGTCTCCTCTCATTCCCTGGACATTGCTCTCGCAACCAGCCATTCACGATTTCCAATTGAGTTGATTTTTTGCATAACTGCAAACAACATGGTCACAAGTTTTCTAGTTGCCCTACCATTGAATGTAGATACTGCCACAGAAGGGGTCATATCCTTGAAAACTGTCCTACCAAACCACCTTAGCCTCCAAGATACATCAATAAATCTAAGAATTCCCCTAAGCATGGTTTTCCGTCTGTCATGGCAGCTGCCACTGCCTCAGATGTGGTACCCCATAATCCTCCAAGTATCTAGATCAACGATCTTTAGGACTTGCTGAAACAGGTGCTCTCTCCCAACTCTTTTCCCCTTGCTGTCACACCAGGTACATCTTGGCTCCTCGATTAAGCCTGTTACAATCACATGACCTCAAATATGGTCTTATTATCTTCCTCCACCCCTTTACAATCCCTGCCTCCGGTATATTCTGCTGATGGTAACCACATGCCTATTTTACATGTTGGGACTGTCAGTACACCGAGTATTAGTCTATCCACTACTTATCATGTCCCGCACTTGACTTTCAATCTTATCTCTATTGGACAACTGTGTGACCTCAGACTAACTGTTCTCTTTTCCTCTCATGGTTGTCAGGTTCAGGATCCGCAAACGGGTCAGATGGTTGGCATGGATCGCAAGGTGGGAAGATTATTTGAGCTCACGTCCCTTCAACCTCCTACTCTGCAATCTATGTCTACAGCTGTCACAGATACCAATATGCATCAGTAGCACCTTCGTCTTGGCGATGCGTCATCTAATAAACTTCTAACCTAATTTTTATTGGTACTTTAAGTAATGCCTCTAAATTTTGTTCATTTGATTGTTTACATTGCAAACTGGCAAAACAGCCTGCTTTGTCATTTTCTACTTCCACATCTCTCTGTAATAAACCATTTGGCCTTGTTCATTTTGACGTTTGGGGCCTGCTCCCACCCCTACAATCAATGGTTATCGGTATTTTATTTTATTCATTGATGACTATTCTCGTTTTACTTGGATATATTTTCTTAAGAATCATTCATATTTACCCCAAATTTACATTGAATTTTCTAAAATGATTCAAACTCAGTTTTCTCAAACCATTAACATTCTTTGGACTGACAACACCATGGAGTATAAGGACTCTCACCTGCTTTCCTTCCTAACTCAACAGGGCACTCTTGTCTAACGCTCATGTCCTTATACCTCTTAAAAAAATGGTCGGGCTGAAAGAAAGCGTCGCCATATTCTCGACTCTATTCATGCGCAACTTCTCTCCGCATCTTGTCCTGAAAAGTTTTGGGGAGAAGTTGCACTTTCATCTATCTATATTATCAACCGCCTTCTCTCTACTGTTCTCCACAATATGTTTACTTTTGAGCATTATATGACACTTCACCCTCTTACTCTCTTTTCAAAGTTTTTGGTTGTGCCTGCTTTGTTTTACTTCATCCCCATGAACATTCCAAACTTGAACCTCGGGCTTGTTTGTGTTGCTTTATTGGCTATGGAATTGAACACAAGGGATTCCAGTATTGGGACCCCATATCCAATCGACTACGTATTTCTCACCATGTCACCTTCTGGGAACATCGTATGTTTTCTAGTATTTCTTCTTTCCATGCCCCCTTCTTGGTACCCAATCATTCTTCACTAGTCCTACCATAGATATATTTCCCGCCTGTGAATCTTCATCTGAGTCTCCCATTCCAGCCATTTTAGAGCATGAGTCTTCTGCTCCACCCGTACCAGAACTTGGGTCTTCCATCCCACCCGTCCCAAAGCTCGGTCAGTATTTTCTGTCTACTGCACTCCAAGACCTACCATCTGTCCCTGATGTTGATCATGATCCTGCACCTGTTCGTCAGTCTTCTCGGGTAAGAGAAACTCCACAGTATCTTCAGGACTATCATTGTTTTTCCACTACTATGTCCTTAGTTGAACCACAATTCTATCATGAGGCTTGTACTAACCCTCTTTGGCAATAAGCTATGGATGAGCAACTTTAGACATTAGACAAGACTCACAGTTAGGAGTATGTTGATCTACCGCCTGGCAAGAAACTTATTGGATATAAGTGGATCTATAAAATCAAGACCAACTCTGATGGATCTATCGAACGCTATAAGGCTCGTCTGGTGGCGAAAGGGTATTCACAGGAATATGGTATTGACTAAGAGGAAACATTTGCTCCAGTTGCACGGATGACATTTTTTCGGAGTCTATTAGCCGTAATAGCTGCCAGGCAGTGGCTTCTTCTTCAAATGGATGTTAAGAATGCCTTCCTTAATGGCACACTGTCTGAAGAAGTGTATATGCAGCCACCATTTGGCATATCTTTTCCACTAAACAAGGTATGTGTTCTTCACCATGCATTATATGGGCTCAATCAAGCTCCTCATCCCTGGTTTGAAACCTTCAGCTCTACTGTTACTCAACTTGGATTTTCTTCCAGTACGCATGGCTCTGCTCTGTTTACTCAGAAAACTTCTTATGGACATGTTCTCCTTTTGTTATATGTGGATGATATGATCATTACTAGTGATGATCCTCAAGCTATTTTGGATCTCCGACGCTATCTAGAAGAACATTTTGAGTTGAAAGATCTGGGACCACTCAGTTACTTCCTTGGTCTTCAGGTTTTATCATGCTCTGATGGATACTACCTATCTTAAGCGAAGTATGCATCACATCTGTTAGCTCATTCAGGTATCACAGATTCTGCCACAACACCGACACCGTTGGATTCCAATGTTCGTCTAACCTCTTTTGATGGTGTTCCCTTCCAGGATCCAACACTATATAGATGTTGGCAACCTTATATATTTAAGAGTAACTCGCTCAGACATAGTTTATGCGGTTCATATTTTCAGTCAGTTCATGTCCAGTCCCTGCACTATCCACTTCACGGCTGGTCTTTGTATTCTGCGTTATGTTAAAGGTATGCTAGGACATGGACTTCAATTCTCCTCTAAATCTTCTTTGGTTCTATCTGGATATTCTAACATTAATTGGGTGGGTGATCCTATTGATAGATGGTCTACCATAGGTTACTGTTTTTATTTGGGTGATTCTCTCATCTCTTGGCAGAGTAAGAAACAAACGGCTATTTCTCGATCCAGTACTGAATCAGAGTATCATGCATTTGCTGATGCAACCTCAGAGGTCTTATGGTTGCCTTGGCTCTTGGTTAACATGGGGGCTCTTCAAAATTTTGCCACTATTCTTCACTATGACAGTCATAGTGCCATTCAGATAGCACATAATGATGTTTTTCATGAACGAACAAAGCACATAGAGACTGACTGCCATTTCGTCTGCCATCATCTTCAAAACTCTACTCTATGCCTTCAATCTATACCTACAACTGAGCAACCGACCGACATCTTCACCAAAGCCCTTCCCTTTGGACGCTTTCTTCAGCTACTATGCAAACTCAAGTTGGTTTCTACCCTCCCACTTTGAGTTTGAGGGGAGATGTTAAATTGTAAACTACTTTTGTTAGGATTTTCAAGTTGCAAAGTCAAGTCTCCTTTTTTTAGATAGTTGAGCTTTGTTAGGGGATTCTTGTTAGCTAATTTTAGTATTGTACCAAGCTATTTATACCTATACAATTGATCAATAGAAACACACGGAAAATCATCCATTCGGATCTTGTTTTCTACAACCACGGAGCAGTAAAAAAATAATGTCTTCCCAAATTTGTGAGTTGGTTCTTTCAGCATTGTGGAAGATACGATTGTTTCTTTCAAACCAAATATTCCAAAGACTAGCGCCAATTAGGTTAGGTTTGATAATCTTCTTGATCGAGGTGTGTTTGATCTATATGAAATAATCAACGATATTATCCAAAGAGTTAGTGAAAGAAGGATTAGAAACAATATTGATATTGAACAAGATATCAACAACATATAGGAGCAAGAGACAAACTTCATTTCAATTCTTTCCACTATCGGCGACCATAAAGTAGTGGATCTTGGGTTACCCCTCAAAGGTATTTCCAAATAGTCAACGTGAAGGGGGCTATTTGATAGCTCAAAATAGAGAAAGCCTTAGTTTCTAAGCTTTGATTAGTATTGATGCAATAAATAGATGATTTTTGTATATTGACACATAGATCAAAAGCTTTCTGAAAGCTTGAATGATATAATTTAAATTCAAAAGCATAATAGCATTGTCAACAAAATAAAATAAAATAATGTCATCAGCAAATAATAAATGTGAAGTATGAGATTTATCATCACGCAACATAAAACCCTTGATGAGTTATTTCAATTAAGCCACCTCAATTAGACTTGTTAAATAATCCATTGCAACGACAAAGAGAAAATGTGAAAGAGGATCACCTTGTCTTATTCCTCTTTTAGCTTGTTTGTGCCATCAAGGCTTTCCATTTAAAAGAATAGAGTAACTAACAAAGTGATGCAAGCACGAATCCATCCAATCCATTTATCAACAAATCCAATAAAATTTTAATATGGGTTAACTTACGTAATAACATTTTTAATATGGCTCTTTTAGAGGCTGAGCCAATGCCCCTGACATTCCAAGATAAAATCTTCATCGATAAATGTTTACTTCTTGGACTTTCTT
Source organism: Benincasa hispida (assembly GCF_027475165.1). Lineage (NCBI taxonomy): Eukaryota > Viridiplantae > Streptophyta > Magnoliopsida > Cucurbitales > Cucurbitaceae > Benincasa > Benincasa hispida. The sequence goes on along the minus strand of NC_143482.1, from coordinate 42,006,571 downwards.
ATTGACTCTACTTTGTTCTGTAATATTTAAATATGGAATTGGAATTATACAAAAATTATTCACATGGAGCCACTCATTTAATTGTCCATTGAAATCCTCTGTTGTTTCTATAATTTCGTTTTCCTTGGTATCATCTGTAAAAAAAGTCTGCCAAGTTCTTCTCAATAATAGAATTTGTTGATGAAGTGGTGGGTATGTTTCTTTCAATCTCTCTGCTCAATTCTTCTGGTGAGATCTCTAGACCTGAAATCGTAACATCTCTAGTAAAAGATATGTCACCAAGATCAACATTTAACTCATCAATCTACTCATTTATGTTGACCACCTCATCTAAAGCACTTCCAACATTGTTAATTTGGTAGACTTTAACGTGAATGCACTTTTTAGATTGGGTTGCAGGGGTAATTAGGCTGCTCTTGTGTGCAATTATTTCAGAAGATCTTCTTGTGCTTTTTCGTAGGCTTCTTTAGCAACATGAATACTTTTTTACTTTATTGATAAAACAACATAAGCACAATCAGAATTAGAAAACACAGTATTGTTTTTTGGAGAAGGAAAAGATACCTTTTTAAACTTTTTTGACTTTTTAGGCTGTAAGTCTTTCTCAATTGTTTATTGCTTTTTCTTATTGGCAACTCCATCTTCCCTTTTCGAATTATGTCTAAGATTATCTGATTTGGCTCCTCATTGTTACTCTCTGTGCTTGCGTGTGTTGGAGGTCCAACTCTGCTGTCTTGGAAGTGGTAGCTTTCTGAGTTGGGATTCCTTTCATTGAGATTCGTAGTTGTCATTCTATTGAATGTACCATTATTATAATTGTTTTTTTTATTGGTTAATGGTTGGCTATTGCTACGTGTACTTTGATTGTACTTTGACTGCCTATCTATTGGGCGAGTTCATCATTGAATGAAGTGTGCAAAGTTAATTTACCCTATGTTTTGATATGGTATCAGAGGTTTTTGACTTCTCTCGAGGGTTTACAAAATCTCCTGCCTTTTCTTCATGACTAACCCTGAACTTTCTTCCGATAATCCATAATCTTCGACTTCAACGGCGAGTCCATCATCTTCATCTTCTGTTCTTGATCAATACTTGAGTCCTTATTTTCTCCATCACTCTGATAGTATGAACTTTGTTCTCATCTTAGATCTATTGATGGAGTCTAATTATAGGACCCTACGAGATTTAGGACATCAACCCCAACATGAAGTTTCTATTGTGTTCTTGGGTTATCTTCCAGATATTAAAGGATATTAGCTTTATGATATAGAAAAGCAGCGTCTTTTCATTTCAAGAGATGTTATTTTTCATGAAAACATCTTTCCCTTTCATATTATTACAATTCAACATGAAGCTGTGGATAATTTTCCAGGTTTGGTATCGCCCAGGCCTTTATCTACTACATTGCCTAATGTTATACTTAGTATTGTGGATAGTCCTTCTTTAGAAACCATCACAGAGACAACACCTGTTATTCATATTGATAGTCCTACTGTGAATACGAATGATACTCAAGCTGCTTCTATTAATGACAATACTGATATGCCTATAACATGCCTTATTGCTAATGATGTTGTTAAAATAAGGCATTTTCCTCATAATGTCAATGATGTTTCAAATGAGTGCAGTCTTGGTGGTTCTTCTGATGTTGCTTGTGATGATGGTAGCGTAATTCCTCGTCGGTCTTCCAGAGCAACCAAGCTCCCTTCTTATTTAAGGGAGTATCATTGTAGTCTTTTACATACTACTCATATGGAACCAACCGTATCTCGATATCCTTTGGTATCTGTTATCTCATATGACAAACTTTCTTCTACTTATAGTCATTTTTTCTTGAATGTTTCTTTTAAGTATGAACCACAGATTTATCACCAAGCTATTTCTTTTCCTCATTGGAGGATTGCCATAACCGATGAGTTAAAAGCGATGAAAGCCAACAACGCTTAGTCTGTGGTATCTCTTCCTCTAGGACAACATTCTATTGGTTGCAAATGGGTATATAAAGTCAAGGATAAGTCAAGGATCAGTCGAGTGTTACAAAGCTCACCTTTTTGCAAAGGTTTATACTTAACAAGAAGGCTTGGATTATATTGAGACTTTTTCTCCTATGGCTAAACTGGTGACATTGAAGGTACTTCTTACTCTTATTACCTCTCTTAATTGGTCATTACTACAACTTGATGTGAATAATGCCTTCTTGCATGGTGATTTAGTGGAAGGAGTTTATATGGATCTTGTCGGAAATCAGACATGAGGATTTCCGTGAGCAGCGAAATAATCGTTCCAAATTCCATTTGAAATTGAACATACAGAACTACAGTTAAGAAATGGAAACTAACTAGTCATGCTTTTCAATAAGATCAAGGGAAAATACATACCTTTGAAAACTCATCTTCAAACTCTCTCGATCACGAACGCTTGTTCAGTCTTCAAGACAGCAACACATAAACGCTCGATCTCCAAGATCACGAACCCAACGAACGGCCCCCGAAACCTCAAACTTAGTCGAGTTGAGTAAGACACCACCACAATGGCTACCTTGGTATTCTCGGTGTGAGAATCTAGAAGTGTGGGCTCTGTGTGGACTTGGTTAGAGGAAGAGACTGGAGGAATAACAATCATGTAAACGATTGAGCAAGTGAGAGATGATATGTATCTATCGTGTAGATGATGCTTAATCGTATAGCAAATGCTCCACGATCGTTTAGCTACGACCAATTGAGTGAACTATCGTATAGTGTCACTCCACGATCATATAGTCTCTTTTTCAGCTATCGTTTAGTGAAAATAATTTTCACTTGACAGCGATCGCGTGAGTTCTTCCGAGAATAACAACTCTTGCAAATCTACTAAATTTAAGAAAACATTTTTCCTTTTATCTCATGGTTACCATAAAACCACCAATAACCTCCCACTCAATTGGTTATTAGAAAACAAGAGATAATTATCCAATAAATAATATTATTATAAATATATATGATAATCAACTTACCATATTATATTTATAACCTATAATTTTAATATTTCATCACATGAAACATATAAACCATAGTTCTTTTTGTATTTCATGGTATTTAATGTAAATCTCATTTACATTAATCATCCACTTGATGTATCTCATACATCATAACGATCATATCTTATATAATCGAATTTTCTCTTGTCAATTTGAACATTTCAAATCAACATCAAAAACTGGTTCTCAACTTGAATCCATTGAGCTACCAAGGGGACCTTACGTACCTGTAGCTTGAAGCTCCAACGCTACATGAATAATTGACTAAACTCTTTTATCATGGGATCCATTATCCATTAACTTCCAGGCACTCCACTAAAGACCGACAGTTGCACTCTCCTTACTACAGATATATTCTGTGTCCATATCAACCAATCAACAATGCAATAACCCTTCACAGATCGCTCGTAAGTACAGCTGAGCCAATAACCGTTATGCCCCTATAATTACATCTAACTCCTTAAGTACCACTGATCCCTCTAATGAACATAAGTCATGGTCCTACTATGACTGAGTTCTCTCTTCCAAAGAGAAGTTGTGGCCCCTATGTTCAAGACCTGGAATCAGACCTTAAGGGAGCAATCTATCTATTTACCCCTGCTTCGTGGAAGGAGTGAATTCCATCTTGTGTAACTGAGTTCCCAACTCCTAAATCAGAAAAATCCCCAAAAAGGTAGGCATGTTGAGAAGACAATCTTATCACTCTCACTCATACTAATCAAAGGACCGCCCTCAAAGGCAGGAGTTCCCAAAACACTAAGGATTGATGTAAAGTCACCTATGGTCGTTTAGGTGAAATGCAAGTCTCAAGTATCAAGGACGTTATATAAAGAGACTAGTCATCTCGTGGTCCGATCTTATACATACTCTTTGTATAGAACACCTCCGCTCGCATGTCTCCATATCAATAGTCAAGATCTACCATCTGTAGTAGCTCATAACACTTGCAAACCTCTACAAAGCAGGTCGTATTCGTAGTGTCACCAGGATTAGATATCCCTCCTTAATCCTTATACTACAGACCTTTTTAGGTTATCACTTAAGGCATAGAGCTTTGTTTATTGGATATAATAAATGCCAAATAAAATAACTCTTATTTTATTCATAATAATGTGTACAGTTTACAAACTACGAGACTCTGGGTGAAATAAGACACAAATCCCAACATATCTGCCTCTTGGTTATAAACATGATCATGTTCTGATTAAGGGGGAATGTTTAGTTTGTAGACTTCATAAGTCTATATATGGTTTGAAACATGCTTAGCGTCAGTGGTTTGATAAATTTTCCAATGCATTGCTGTTACTTCGTTTTTCTCAATCAAATTTCGATTATTCTCTATTTACAAGATGTTCAGGATCTCATTTTCTTGTTTTACTTATTTACGTGGATGATATTATAATTACTGGTGGTTCTCTATGTGATATCACTAAGTTGGAAACTCATCTTGATAAAACTTTTAAGCTTAAATATTTAGTGGCTTTGCGTTATTTTTTGGAGTTGGAGCTGGCAAGATCTTCAAAAGACATTTCTTTGTCCCAATGGCACTACACTCTATAGTTACCTAAGGACACTAGTTTCTTATCTGTTAATCCTTGTTCCTTATTGTTTGATCCTAATCTTAAGCTTCAATCAGATCAAGGTTAGTTGTTGGAAGATCCATCTGCTTATCAAAGGTTGATAGGTCGACTGTTATACTTAACTATGTCTCGACCTAATACAAATTTCGTTGTTCACAAGCTAAGTTAGTTTATATAACAATCTCAGTATCCATATTTGTCTGCTATTCATTCTTTGTTGCGATATTTGAAGGGTAGTCCTAGAAAGAGTATTTTTCTTAAGGCTACTTCTTCTTTTCAGTTGCAGGCATTTATTGATACTGGTTGTGAAAGAGTATATCAGCATGCAGCAGAAGCAACAAGGATCAATAAGCATTCTAATTCATTCATTTTGGCTGTAAATAAAGCATGCTCATACAATAATAAGAAGGTTTCAAGTCATACCTTTGTAGAACCTCTTGAAACTCGAATTCAGATGCAAATTTTCTCCAATTCTTCTTGTGAACCACCTCAAGATCTTTTCTACTATTCTCTCGGAGCTTAAGATTGAGTTGTGGGACTCAAGATAAGGTTGAATGAAGGGAACTTGGAGAAGAACTCACTGAACCATCAACTTGAAGAACACCTTTCTTCAACTCGAATTTTTTTAGCAAAAACTCTATTGATGCATACTTCAATTCCACTTCCATCTTCTCTATTTATTGCAAGACATTCATACAAAGAAGATAGCTGCATGAGATGCAGCTCATGCTTGGATTATTAGAGCTAGAGTTAAGTGGGTTTAGTTTAAGCTAGTTGAAGGTGTTAATGGAAAAATCCATAATTCCATTTTGTGTTTTTCAAACTTTTTCAATTGTACAAAATGATTTCAAAAATGAAAACTTTATTAATCTCATAAAAAAATAATTTCACAAATTAATTTTCTAAATAAAATAATTAATTAATTAATTAAAAATTTTAATTAATTTTAATTAATTTAATATCAAATATTAAATTAATTTTACACAAATTCTACCTTCATGAATCCCTATTCATGAGTTTAATATTTAAATCATACTTAAATATTTAATTAATTTTCCAATTCCGTTTAATTCTAATTTGAACGTTTCAAAATAACTTATCATGCTACTCTAAAACTAATCCATTTACGATCTAGTAAGGGGACCTCGCGGACCTACAGATCATCAGTTCCAATGATCCGAGATTAATTGGCTAAACTCTTTACACCGAATTAATCTTCATTCGTTAACTAATGGGTCACTCCACTAAAGCCCATAGTTGCACTCCCCCACTGTAGATATATTATGTCCACATGATTTAACCATAATTAGTAAGTTGGCCCTTCATAGGTTGTTCATAATAACGGTTGGGTCAAATGTCTATTTTACCTCCGAGATTACGTCTTGTTCCCTAAGTTTCTACTGATCCTCTAATGAACAGTTGGTTTGTGATCCAGTCACTAAACTAGAACCCTCTTAGCCCAGTGAGAGGGTGGGGCCCTTTATTCAAGACCTGGATTCAGTACTTAAGAGAACAACATTTCTTCTATCCCTAAATCGGGTATGCATGAATTTCGTCTTGCACCCTATGTCCCCAGCTATCTACTCGGTCTTACCCCTAAAATGGGAGGCTTATTGAGCCGATGCTATTAAGCCGACCCTCACCTATGCAAATCTAAGGATAATCCCGAATAAATAGGAGTTCATAGTTAGGTCAAGATTAAGATCGAGTTATCTAGGTCAACTAAGTGAAATAGTCAGTCTTAAATAGTAAACAACGTTATAAAGTAAGAGTGACTTATTTCTTGGTCCGATCTTATGCAAACTCATTTTATAGGACGCCCCCACTCCTCATGTCAATACATGAACGAATCTGGATCACTTCGTTTGTAGTATCTTTACAACAACTTGTAACAGCTACAGAGTAGGCCGCATTTAATAGTATTAACAAAATAAGGTATCCAACCTTAATCATGTACTATAGACAATTTTGGCTATTTAATCGAACTTGATCCATCTCTATGTCTTTACATAAAGTTCAAGTATTCATATAATAGTATTGGATATTAGTTTATTGGATTTAGACTTTTACGTATGCAATATATAGAATCAATAATAAGTTTATTGACTATAGAATATGTTTATCTTTTACAAGATGCGAGTTTTAGGACATAAACCCAACACTACTCCCATTTGGACTAAAACTCCAGTGGATCAATATATACAAATATATACAATGTTGAGTTACACTGAGAGAACAAAAAGTATAAATACAATAAACTAGGGCATTAGATACCCATAAATTCTCCCACTTGCCCTAGTGATAAATGTCTCATAGACCTAGTCCGACTAGGTGACCCTCGAACACTTTAGCCAAGAGAGCCTTTATAAATCGATCAGTTAAGTTGTCTTGTGAGGCTATCTGCGTGACTATCACGCCTCCTTTGTGTACAATCTCCTTGATCAGATGGTACTTCCGTTCGATATGCTTTCCTCGTTTATGGTTTCGAGGTTTCTTTGAATTTGCAACTACTCCATTGTTGTCACAATAGAGGGTGACAGGCAGGTGCATATTAGAAACTACTTCCAGGTCAGTCAGGAATTTTCTGAGCCATACTGCTTCTTTTACTGCTTCACTTGCAGCTACATACTCAACTTCCATTATGAAGTCAACAATACAACTTTACTTGATACTTCACCACACAATTGCTTCTCCATTTAGAGTGAATACCGACCTTGAAGTTGATTTACTAGAATTCAATATCGGTTTGGAAGTCAGAATCAGTGTATCCAGTAAGGATCAAATCTTCAGCACTATACACGAGCATATACATTATCATTCTCCGAAGATACTGGAGAATGTTCTTAATGGCAATCCAATGATCATATCCAGGATTGGACTAAAATTTGCTGACTATTCCAACAGCATAACATATATCGAGATGAGTACACAACATTGCATACATTAAATTCCCTACTGCTGATGCATATGGAATTCGTTTCATATCCTCAACATCTTGAGGTGTCTTAAGACTTTGTTCCATACACAGATGAATTCCATGTCTGAAAGGCAACGTTCCTTTCTTGGAATTTTGCATTTTATATCTAGACAACATCTTGTCTATATAAGATGCTTGAGACAGTGCTAATGTTCTGTTCTCGCGATTCCGAACTATTTGGATCCTAAGAACATACTGTGCTTCTCCCAAATATTTCATTTGGAATTGTGTAGCCAACCATCTCTTAATATCAGCTAGAAATTCTACTTTATTCCCAATTAGTAGAATATCGTCAACATACAACACCAGGAAAGCGATAGTTTTGTTAATAATTTTCTTGTGTACACAAGATTCGTCAACGTTTTGTTCAAAGCCATAAGATTTAAAGCTTATTTCAACCCATAAACGGATCGATTAAGTTTGCAAACTTTTGCTCTTGACCCTGTTCAATAAACCTTTCTGGTTGAGACATATAGATACTCTCTTCAAGATAGTCATTCAGAAAGGCTGTCTTGACATCCATTTGCCATATTCCATAATCATAAAATGTAGCTGTGGACAAGAGTATTCTAATTGACTTTATCATGATAATCGGAGAGAAAATTTCTTCGTAGTCTACCCTCTCTCTTTGGGTGAACCCTTTTGCCACAAGTCTTGCTTTGTAGGTCTATACTTTACCAGTTTGGTCTCGTTTTCTCTTGTAGATCCATTTGCACCCATTGGGTTTTACCCCTTCAGGTTGATCTACAAGGTCCCAGATAGAATTGAAATACATAGATTCCATTTCAAGGTCCATGGCTTTAGTCCAAAGGTCTTTATCCACATCATTCATTGTTTGTTTGAAAGACAATGGATTCTCTAAGCCATCATCTAGTATGATGACTTGAGTTTCAGTTAAACCCTTGTACCGGTCAGGCTGTTGTATAACCCTCCCACTACGACGAGTCATTCTCAACTCTTGAGAAGGATGCAAAGTACCAGTTTCATAAAAAATTCTTGTTGATGGACCTGCTCTATCAATAACTCTTGTTGATGCATTTGTCGTTTCTCTGGACATTTCCTCTATTACTAGCTTATTGCAAGGTTGATGATTCTTCATGTGGTCTTCCTCCAGGAAGGTTGCATTTTTCAATACAAATACCTTGTCTTCCTGAGGATCGTAAAAGAAACCACCTTTTGTTTCTTTTAGGTAGCCTACAAATAGGCATACTTTTGAACGATGTTCCAACCTTTTAGGATTTTGTACCAATACATGTGCTGAGCAACCCCAAATTCTGAAGTGATGTAAATTTCCTTTATGTCCTCTCCAGAGCTCATAAGGTGTTTCATAAACATTTTTCGAGGGAACTATATTCAAAATATACATTGCAGTTTCAAGTGCATGTCCTAAAAAAGAATTTGGTAACTGAGCATAACTCATCATGGAACGAACCATGTCCAACAAAGTTCTGTTTCTCTTTTCTACCACGTTTTGCTGAGGTGTACCAGGGGTTGTGAGTTGAGACTGGATTCCATGATATCAAATAGTTATGGAATTCTATGTCCATATACTCACCACCTTGATCTGATCGAAGTATTTTAATCTTTTTACCTAATTGGTTTTCAAACTCAACCTTATATTCTTTGAACTTTTCAAATGTTTCAGACTTTTGGGGCATTAGATAAATATGCTCATACCTGGAATAGTCATTAATGAAGCTAATGAAATATTCATACCCTTCTCTAGCTCTAACATTTAGAGGACCACAAAGGTCTGAATGTACTAGCTCCAAGGGTTCTTCGGCTCTAAGACCTTTTTTCCAAAAAAAGATCTTTTAGTCATCTCACCCTCAAGATAGGATTCATAAGGTGGTAATGAACTGTCTTATAACTTATTTAGATGACCGTTCTTAACCAGTCTCTCAATCCTATCAAGATTTATGTGACCCAGTCTCAAGTGCCAAAGATAGGCATTTTAAAAAATACAAGTTATTTTCCTTTTCTTATGAGTTTCAACAGTTTTAAACATCTCTATGTTTAAGACGGTTTTAACCTCAGTCGATTTTAACAAATACAAGTTATTTTCTAATTTTACGGAACAAATTTGTTTACTTCTTGTATTAATAAACACTTCATCATTTTCGAAAGAAATTTTATAATTTTGTTCTAGCAAACAAGAGATAGATATTAGATTCCTTTTCATAGAAGGAATGTAATAAACATTTTTCAGATAAATGTACTCATCTCCTATAAATAACTTCATATCTCCCACTGCTTTAGCTGAAACAACCTCCCCAGTCCCTACCTTAAAGATTGTTTTTTCTTCTGCCAACTATCTCCAGGAACTTGTTTCCTGTGAGAAAGTACAAACATGATTAGCGAAACCTAAATCAATTATCCAGATTTTATCGTTTTCCACTAAACATGCTTCGATAACAGGTAAATCATATTTATCTTGTTGTTCGAATTTTGCACTCATCTATATTATTCAAAATTTTAGATGAGTCAGGAGATAGAGAACAATCCTCTGTTAAATCTCTTTTGGTGTTATCAACTGCTAGTAATTTGTTTGTTGATTTGATTTTACCGTTATCTAATTCAGAAGTGAGTATTTTAGAAGAATTCGACATACTAAAAATTTTAAACAAATTCTAATTAGCAAATTGTAACTAAACCCAAAATAAAGTTTTAGCAAAACAAGTAATAATGTACTCATAACCATTATTTATTTGCAACGATACTATAGTGAATCAGAATATGTGCTACTAAGGGGCAATCAGATACTCCTTCACTAAAGCAAACAATTTTAACCAAACACTATCTCTAGAATAACACTTATCCCTATAGTCGTTTAGTTACCGTTTTTTGTCAGAAATTACTAACACTTTAGTAATTCTTGTAATTGTAACCCTCCGTTTTTAGACATCAGAGGTCGGCCCCAACTATGCTACCGAAATGGAGAGTCAAGGTTGGTAATGGACCTAAGAAATCCTATCTATTTCTGAAATTTGAGTTGTTCCGAAACCTATGTTACAACCCTCCGTGGGGATAGTCATCGTTAAAAGATTAACAAGGGTCGCCTAAAGCAAACCAGCAGAAGCAACATAGGAATCTCATGGTCCAAACTAACGGAAGAGACCGCAGGATATGTTGACACATATTCTTCACCCACTTACTATGAACTACTTCCTCCGTTCACCTTGTTATTGACTCATACAAACATTTTCTGTATAGAGGTCACTCCCAGGGTGACACGAAGCGTCATATGAATCTCACGGTGTGAACTATGTGGAGACGTGGCAGTTGAAATCTATTTATCATATATTTGATTTATATTTGAACGACTTCCCTTTACTCCCCGAAATCTAAATTTATGTTACAAAATACTTTCCGTATGGAGGTCACTCCCAGGGTGACACGAAGTACCGCTTAAATCTCGACTGTGAACTCTTAGGGGCATGAGAGCTAAAAATAACATCTCGTATATGTTATTAATCTCCTACTAAAGTGTTCTAATAACTTTATCATATATAAGTTATTAAACTCCCACTGAAGTGTTCTATTAATATGGGTAAACTTATACTTAAGTTCTTTTCGTCTAATTAAAACAACCCTAAATCTAAGTGGTTTATCCAAGTATAATGTTTATAATTGGATTTTAACTGACAATATCTAGGTGTTAAACTGTTTTATTACCTCACACCGCTAACGTATGCTTATAAAAATGGTTAACAACACTCAATTATTCAACCATAATCCCCACGTAGGAGGTGTTCCGTAGACCATTAACTTAAGTACCCCCAACCTTAGATAGGGTTATATACCAGTTGAGTTTATAACTGTGATTTATAAGATAGAGACTTATTTTAATTATTAAAATAAGTGTTTAATCTACGTGAGCATATAACTTATCTTCGTTATGTATTTAATGTCTAACTCAATTTTATAACAACTTATAAAAATTAGACATGCTTTTCATTCACAACATGCATCAAAGGCATTCAAATTTAATATAACAGTTATATTAAATAACAGAAACTCTAAACATGAATTCTATACATTATAACAAATTATAACATATACATAATTCATGCAACATGCTTCCTATGGTGGGATTTTAAATCTACATGGCATACTATATGCACATACAAGATTTATTTAATTATAACATACATCACATGCATAAATAATTAAACACATACTGATATGGTTTTAGTTTTGGCAAAAGCAAGCAAATAAAGGCCTAAGAAATACAAAACAACAAGAAACAGCTCCAAACCGCTTCTAGACCGCTCGAACCGCTCCAAACCGGACCTAAACAGCTTGAACCAGATATGAACCACCTGAACCAAACCAATCAATCCTCGATGGTCCTTGCTCAATCAACAGTCAAACCGATCTATCCTCGATGGTCCTTGCTCAGTCAAAAGGTTAAACTCGTCAAACCGGTTAAAAAATCTCTCTCAAACTCGACCTCTCACTCCTAGCTCGAAATCTCGATCGAACTTGATTCAAAATGTCGCTCGAATTTGATCTCTTGCTCAAAATTCCATTGGAATCTCGCTCAAACTGGAAATCTCGCTTAGATTTGATTCGAAATCTCGCTCAAAATTCCATTAAAATCTCGGTCAAAATTGATTCAAAATCTTGCTTGAACTCGAAATCTCGCTCGAAATTCCATTAGAATCTCGCTCAAACTTGATTCAAAATCTCGCTTGAACTCGAAATCTTGCTCGAAAATTCCATCAGAATCTCACTCGAAACGAAATCTCGATTGAAACTTTGAAATCTCGCTACTTGTACATGGAATCTCGTTGGAATTGTGAAGATCTCACTTGGAAACATCTCGCTCTCGCTCGAATGCTTGAAATCTCATCTTGGCTCTCGCTTGAAATCTTTGACGAGATTTAAGCAGAAGCTGAAGTACTGGTTCCTTCTGCTCGACTTTCTTCACTTTTTTCTTTGATTACAACTTAATTTCAACTCTAATGTCTCCAAATAAATTAAAGACTCTTGAGCACACATATAAGCTCATCAAACAAGAGCTAATTACAAATTTAATCAAGGAATCAAAGAGAAATTAAATGCAAAACTCAGAAAACAATATCAGTTGACCATTTTCATATATCTCATGGAAAAACACCCACCACACCAAAATTAAACCAAATTGAATGCTTAAATGATGCTGATACCAAGTGAAAGAATATATCAACATGCAGCGGAAGCAACAAGGATCAATAAGCATTCGAACTCATTAATTTTTGGCTATAAGTAAAGCATGCTCATACAATATTTAGAGGGTTTCAAGTCATACCTTTGTAGAACCTCTTGAAACTCGAATTCAGCTGCAAGTCTTCTCCAATTCTTCTTGTGAACTACCTCAAGATCTTCCTTTCTATTATATTAGAGCTTTAGATTGAGTTGTAGGACTCAAAATAAGCTGGAATGAAGGGAACTTGGAGAAGAACTCACTGCACCATCCACTTGAAGAACACCTTTCTTCAACTCGAATTTTTTCAGCAAAAACTCTATTGATGCATGCTTCAATTCTGCTTCCATCTTCTTTATTTATTGCAGCACATTCATGCAAAGAAGATGGTTGCATGAGATGCAGCTCATGCTTGGATTATTGAAGCTAGATTTAAGTGGGTTTAGTGTGAGCTAGTTGAAGGTGTTAATTACTGAGCACTCTACTAAAGATTCATCAATATTCATTAACTACTAAACACTCCACTAAAGATGATAGCTTCACTCTTCACACTGTAGATATATTTCTGTGTCCATGGATTTAATCAATCAACAGTGAGTCAACCCTTCACAAATCGCTCATAACTACAGCTGGGTCAAATTGCTGTTTTACCCTTGTAGTTTCATCTAACTCCTTAAGTACCACTCATCCCTCTAGTGAACAAATAATTTATAGTACAACTATAAACTAACACTTCTTGAGCTAGTGAGAGGTTGAGATCTCAATGTTCAAGACTTAGAATCAGCTATTAAGGGAGAAATTTATCTACTTCCCCTAAAGACGGAAGAAATGAATTCCATCTTGTGTAGTTGTGTTTCCATATCCCTACTTGAACATATCCCCAAAATGGTAGGCGTAATGGGTTGATTAATATGGCCACTCTCACCCATACACATTAAAGGATTTCTCTCATAAACAGGAGTTCAAAACTCACCTAGGATTAAGGTCAAGTCACCTATGATCATCCTAGTGAAATGTAAGTCTCTTCTATCAACGGTGTTAGATTGAAAGTCTATTCATTTCGTGGTCTGGTCTTATACAAACTCTTTATATAGAATACCCTCGCTTGCATGTCTCCACATGAATAATCAGGATCAGATCATTTGTAGCACTTTACAACAATTATAACATCTACAAAGATGACTATATCGAAGTCTCACCAAGATAAGGTACCTAGCCTTATCCATATACTATAGACCATTCAGGTTATCACTTAAACATGATCCACCTGTATGTCTCGACATACATTTTAAGTTTCATCATTTAACCAGTTCTTAGTTTATTGGATTGAATTAATGCATTCTAAACATCAATAAAATACCTCTTTTTTATTAGATATGTAATTTGTCTTTACCAACCACACGATACATGAGATTTAAGACATAAACTCCAATAGTGGTGACATGTAAGTGGGGGTATTCCATACAATGAGTCTGTATAAGATCGAATCACATAATATATAATCTCGCTTTGTAACACTGTTAACTAAAGAGATTAATATTTCAATCGATAACCATGTAACTCAATCTCAATTTTGAGTAAGTTTATGAATTCCTACTCATGAGGGTCGTTCTTTGATTTGTATGGATGAAAGTGGCCTCAGCTACTGACTCAATATGCCTACCATTTTGGTGATGATACCGAGTGAGGAGCTAGTGACATAGCTTCATAAGGCGAAATTCACTCCTTCCCGACTATAATGAAAGTAGATAGAATGTTCCTTTAATTGCTGACTCCAAGACTTAAACAATGAGGTCGCACCCCCTCACTAGCATGAGAGGGGCTTTGTTTATGGTCGAACCATAAATAGAATTGTTCATTAGAGGATTAGTGGTACTTAAGGTGCAAGAGGTAATTACAGGAGTAAAACGGTAACTTAACACAGTTGTAATTAGGAACAACCTTTGAAAGATTGACTTACATAAAATGGTTAAATCAATGGACACATAAATATATTGCAGTTCATATGAGTGCCACATAGTTAATAAATAGTGATTAATTTAATTAAATGTATCATTAAAGCTATAATTGTAGGTCCATTAGGTCTCTTTGCTAGCTCACAAACGGGTTTAAATAAGGATTTAAGTATTGAAAATTTGAAGTGTTCAAATTATGGTTTAAGGAAATTTATTGTATATGATACAATTAACTTAATGTATTATAGATACATTATAATATAAATTTAGTTTGAATTAGATTCAAATATTACTTATTATAAATTGGATTCATAATAAGACTATAGGTTAAAGTTAATATGAATTATAGGTTAAAATTAATATCAATGAGATTCATATTAATACTATAAGTTATGAGAAATATGTATATTAGAATATGATTCAAATATACATTGAATAAATATAAGATATTTAATTAATTAATTAATTAAATATAGACTTAATAATTATTTTAATTAATTTTAGTTAATTAAATTAAATTAATTAGATAACTCCCCTGCAGTTACAGAGAAATGGAATAGTGAGAGTGAAGAGGGAGTTTTCTCCTTTCACGTAAATCTCATCTGTGATCCTCTCCCATGGATATAAAAAATGGGATCACATGATGAGAAACTGAGCTACTTATCTGATTAATGAGATTCTCTCAAAAAATTAGAATAGAGAAAAGTTCCCTGTGATGTATTTCCTTTTCTTAAAAACACAGAAAGCTCCTACAAGTTTCCTTGTTCCGAAGAGTATAGCAGGGAAGACTAGTGATCGTGTCTTGCTTGGAGTATCAAGAATGTGTTTCTTTCATCGTGTTATCTTCATTCAAAATATGGAAAAGAATCGAAGAAGAAGTTCCTCAAAGGTTCGTATTCTTCTCCCTTAATAATCTTATAAAAGCATGATTAACATTATTTTGAATCTCTATTCTATAAAATATTCTTGTAATAAAATTGAGCAAAAGGCGATTAAATGCTTCTGCACCCGATTCAATCTCTTCATTTAAGTCCTTTGAGTTTTTTGGTTCTTTCTTTATTCTTTTTTCTTTTTTAAAGATATAGAAAATGAAAAATTTGACATGTTCAATGCCCTTCAAAAACAAAGAAGCTTGTTGAACTTTAAATGCTATATCAATTCAAGCAAGAGGGTCAAAGAAGTACAAGAACTTCTTTGTGCCTTGATAGGGGATAGGTCATGTCGAACAAGCAATGTTAAAAAAAATTCCTTCTTAGAGGGAGTTAAGTTAAAACTTTTACTGCTTTCTAGTTTAGCTTCTAGTTTCCTTTTATAGGTGACCTTAGAAGAGAAAGAGATCAATTGAAGTGGCTAGCTTTTCACCACATCTCAAAGACCCAAGCATGAGAACATTATTAGGAGAGGTTTTTTGTTCTCTTGTATATTATTTTTGTTAAATCAGATTAGAGATACATTGGAGACAATGTATCATTTTAGGTTGGTTGGAACGCATGTCTAACAAGTCCTTGAGCATTTGAGCTCAGACTTTTTAGTTGATCTGATTATGTGATGATTCTGCTACATGTATTGTGATGATAACATTCTGTGATTGGCTTTAGATAATCATATTGACAATATTTAGGACTCATGAGCATGTATGTATGATTTTAGGCCAAATTTTAAAAAATTTCTTGATTCTCTTGCATCTTTGAGTGCATAGTCATCTGATATGGTTTTGAATGATTAGGATTGGATTATTTGGCCCATATGCTTGTTGTCACCTCGAAAGGCCTAAGTGATAAATGTTAGGATCTGAAACTCAACTTAGTAATGCATGCTTAGGTTTTTTTACCATACTCTTGTTTTGTATTGTAAAAGTCTCATGTTGTAAAGTAAAAGAACGTTGTAAAAAGCAAAGTATGTTGTAGAGTAAAAGTAAGTTTGTATGATATTTTTAAGAGGATTACTCTTCTTTCTCAGGGATATGATTAACCTGGGGAGGCTATAACACATGTAGTTTCCCTCTAAGCTAAAGTATCTCTAAGGCACCTTGTTAGAAGACGTTACTTGTAGTTGGATATCTTTCATATAACCCGTGTGGGCAAGGCAAAACAAAGGTGATGTGTCAAGATAAGGTTTCCTCTTTTGTGTAAAGTTAAAAAAAAATGAGAAAAACTTAAAAATAAAATAAAAGATTGGTTCCTTAAGTGTTTCATTGCCATTTTAAATCTAGGATACTTAACTCTTGAGCTTCGAACCAGAATGGGAAAAAACAAGTCAGAGTAGGTAGGATGGCTAAGCACATACACACGTAAAAGATAAGAAATTAGTTTTAGAGTTACTCATTTGCAGTAGATGATTCGTTTTTATTTCGCCTTGCTCGAGAACAAGCAACGTTTAGGTTGTAGGTGTTTAATAGCATCCAAGATGTGTTATCTTAGTGCCTCTAATATAGCTCATTTATGAAGTTTAAAGTGTTTATATGATTATATTTGTAGGATCTCGAGTAATTCATGCATTTTGGAACATTACAAACCATTCGGGTTTAATTTGGAGCAATTATAAGCTAATTAGAGCAATCAGACTTCAAAGGACGTGGAATGACGAAAATGTTGAATTTGTGCCCTAAAGCCTCGTAGCTAATTAATTATTTAATATAATATTTAATTTAATTATTAAATACACAATAATGAGTTATCATTACAGTAGAAATCCAAGGTTCTTTCATGAGATTTGAATAATATGTAGTTGACATACAGGTGGATCATGTTCATGTAATAACCTAAAGGGTTTATAGTATATGGATAAGGTTGGGTGTCTTATCCTGGTAACACTATGGATATAACTCACTATGTAATTGTTACAAATGATGTGATCTAAATTCGTTCATATGGAGACATTTGAGTGAGGTATCTTGTATAAAGAGTTTGTATAAGACTAGACTGCAAAATAATTAATCTCCCTTTGTAACCCCGTTGACTGAAGAGGTTAATATTTTACAAGATTACCATATGTAACTCGATCTCAATCCTGAGTAATTTATGAATTCTTATCTATGAGGAATCATCCCTTGATTTGCATGGGTGAGAGTGACTCAAGGTGTTGACTCATTAAGCCTACTATTTTAGGGACTTATCAGAGTGAGAAGTTGGTAACATAATTATACAAGATGGAATTCACTCCTTTCCGTCTTAGGGTAAGTAGATGAGTAGTTTCCTTAACTACTGATTCCGAGTCTTGAACAATGGGATCCACCCTCTCACTAGCCTGAGAACGACTTGATTTATGGTTGGACCATAAACAAATTGTTCATTAGAAGATCAGTGGTACATAAGGACAAAGAAGTAATTACAAGGGTGAAACAGTAGTTTGATTCAGCTATAATTACGACCAACTCGTGAAGGATTGAGTTACTTGTAATGGTTATATCTATGAACGCAACATGTTCTACAATGCATAAGAGTGCAGCTACAGGTCTATAATAGTTTGCCCCATAGTTAATGAATGTTGATTTATTTGATTAAAGATTTTAATTAATTAAATCCAAATCATTGGAGCTTATAATCTGTAGGCCTATTAAGTCTCTCTTATCACAACGACTAAAACAAGGACCAAAAGTTTTGAAAGAATTTGAAATGTTCAAATTGTTTAAGGGAATATATGTTAGTTGTATATGATACTATTAATATAATGTATATGGGTACATTATAATATAAAGTTTATTTTGAATGAGATTCATGCTAAAACTATAGGTTAAATAATATGAATGATATTCATATTAAAACTATAGGTTAAGAGCTAATGTGAATGGGATTCATATTAAAACTTTAGGTTTATGAGAGAAAAATATATTTGAATATAATTGAAACAAATAAATAATTAAAAATGTAATATTTTATTAAATTTATTTATTTATTTATTCATTATCAATTAATTATTACTTGATTTAATTAAATTGAATTAATTAATTTTAATTTTAATTTTAGATTAAATCAATTAACTCCTCTGCAGTTACAGGAGAGTTGCAACTCTCCTCTCTCACTTTAATTTCAGGTTTCTTGCAATTGTGCGAAGGTTGCTCTTTACGTGAAAAAGAAAAATTCTCTCCCTAAAAAAAATCTCTCAATAGTTAAGAAACACAGAAAAGAATTTCTCTGATATTTTTCAATTTCCTTCTCCTTTTTCAAGGGTTCCCACCAACCAGTCCATGCCAGAGAATAGTAGGAAAGGTCAAGTGGAAGCATTGTTGTACATGAGAGGAGGAATTGCTGGAAGATAAATTTGTTAAAGAGGAGATTTAAAGAAAGTTGTGTTCTTCAAGGGTAATATTTCTTTCCCTAGAAAAATTCATTTTTAGCCTGTCAATACTACATTATGAATGTTCTGTGTTTTATTTTCTGTGATGTAAATTCTAAAAAGAATCAAACCAAAAGCGATCACTTGCTTCCATTGCGAGATTCTATCCATTCAGAAAATACCTCGAAAAGTCTGGCATCGTAAGGCAGTAGGCCCCTTTTTGGTACAGTGTCGCGGTGCTCTGGATTTTGACAGAAGGATGCGGGCCCCTACAGAGCTGCACTTCGATAAGAAGGACCCAGCTTCGCAGTGCTACCATGATGCTTTATAAATACTCTTCATTTTTTTTAGGTCAAGAAGGACTCCAATTGGCCTCCAGCCGATTTTCTTCCCTATTTCCCTTCTTCTACTTGATTTTTTTTTTTTATTTCTCTCATGTAATCGATAGAGACAATGCCAGATTTTATCTTCTTCATCACTATGGGAAGGTAAGGATTATGGTTTTCTAGTTTAGGGAATTTTAGAGGAATCCTTTGTAATTTTTGGAGTATTTTCATAATATGATTTATAGCTCTTGTCTATGAGTTTCTATCTTGATTAAATTACTTGATGGAATGTATTTTCTCATGAATGTCTGACAAACTACTTGAGAATGTATGATTGGATGCTTTAGATTAATATATAATATGTGACATGAAATTATAGGTTAATTTCAAAGAAGCAAAATGTTAGATAGGCTTGTAATTTATGGTCGATAACAAAGAGTATTGTTCTATTGACCTAGGGGGAACCATATTGAATGTTTAATTAGACGATTGTAAATTAAATGTTCATCCTAGTGTAATCCCTAAACTGTAATGTGGTTTGTTCAAGTGTTTAGAACAGATTCTTCTACTCATATTGACTAAAATGAGGTAATTAGGATCATTGATTAGGTTTCTAACCAATTCGCTAGGCATAGGCAAGAAGTAATTCAATGATCAAAATTACATTGGGCAATTTCATTCCTCTGAGCTAGAACGTTTCGATTGATTGCATTTCTCTCTTTTACATTCATGTCTTTACTTTTATGTATATTCGAATTTCAAACCACACCAAACGTCCTTCCCCCATTTATCACTTTAATTGAAAATAGTCTTTGAGGAACTATTCTTCGCGCTTCCCTATGATTCGACCTGGTCTTGCTATTGATGCTAATAGTTTGTTGAATTACTAAATTGTTAATATAAATTTTATTTGATTTGATTGAAAGGATTCGACACCCTTTTGATCTGAATCAATCGATCTTGAGGCTGGTGAATCGCCTTTCTTTTCAGCACCTTCTACTTGTGAATTGGGCATGGTTTTGGTTAATTGATAAAAAAATTTCAAATTATGTAACAAGTAAGAAAATGTATATTTGTGATTAATAGAGAACCACTTTTATGAAAAATAAATAGAAATGTGACTGTTAAAATGAGCCAGTTAAACGATAATTGACATTGTTTTCTTTCTTAGAGTTCGAATATTTGATCCTCATCACTCTAGCTTAATTAAAAGAAAAAATAACGGTTGAGAATGCGACCAAAGTCCCACATTGGTTAGATAAGAGGAGGATCATAGGTATATAAGTGAGGATGATTATCTCTATTGATATGAGACTTTTGAGATAGTTTGAGGGTTGTTATCCCTATCAATAACAATAATGAATTTTGGACTTTTTTTTAAGTGCTTTTAGAGAAAAGAGCTTAATTAGAAGTACTATGACAAATTCACCCTAAATTTGCAACTAGTTTTAGTTTATTAATCCCAATGCTTATTAATTTTTATTACGAATAACTTTAATTAATTTTTTATAATATAATTTATTGGCTCTCAAATATTATCAAAAGTCACTTCACCAAACTATACATTATCTAAATTTGTCTATTTCCATTTGGTGAGGCATCTTAAATAAAATTTAAATAAAAATCATGTAACACTTATCATAAATTAAGATATTCAAAATCCTTTTTCTTTCATTCAAACGAGAGGAAATATTTAAAATAGTTATTCATTTGGAAAATAAAATGAAAAATAAACATTTTATTTTATTAAATTATTTTAGATTATTCTATTACCAGTACTATTTTATGAATCAATCTCTAATAATTTCTTATTGAAATAGATAGTTCCCAACTCCCATCTCAAAGTACATGTTTTTCTTCATGTTGCATTTAATGAAGGCCAACTGTTGCATTTACTCTCTTATTATTAATGTTATTAGAATTTTTTTTATTAAGAAAAAAAGAAAAAACAATCATTATGATATTATGTGTTTATTATGTCAAAATGTCAAACTATTCTTGAGGGTTCCAACATTGGGTTTCGAACTTTAAGACTTTCTTTATTGAATTTATACTAAATTCCCATTAAAAAAAAGGATCAAGTTCTATCAATATTGTGATTTGAGAAGATCAACCTAACTAAATGGAGGAATGAGAGATCCAAATACCCTAGTTTCATAAATTATTCAATCAGGTTGCTACAAATATAATTGACAATTTTGCATCACTGAATATATGAGAGAAAAACGGTAGAACGTCACAAATTTACATTTAGCGATTATTAGGAGTAGGTAGTAAGCTGCATCCACGAGTGTAAAATTCAAGTTACTGTACTATTGCATTTTCTCTTTGATTCATCTAATGGTGTAAAACTATTAGTCACATTGTGAAAGCCTTCTAGAATAAACTTCTCCATTAGACCCTTCTATAACCAACCTTGCATTCCCAAAAAGAAAAATGTTCATCTTCAATAACTTTTGTTTCTACTAGTTAACACATATGGTATGTCGCCGTGACTTTTAATTTGAATGTAATTTCTATTAGATAGATTTCAATATCATCATATATTTATCAATACACTTGGAAATTTTAAAAGATTTTGTGTTATGATTAATTTATTTTTTCAAAAAAATACATTCTCAATAACATATATATTGAGGTATAGAGAAAAAATTGTGTGCCATTTCTTACATATGCATCAATCACACTTTGAATAACACTGCTTGCACAAATAAAATTTTGATAAACTATTTCAAGCTTGCTTTTATGGTTTTTAAAAAGGAAACCAAAAAAAACCCCTTCAATAATAATTCAATTCTTGGGGAACATACTAATTAACATGTATCCACTTAAAAAAGAAAAAAAATAATAAAAGCTACATTGATGCCAAGTTGGGTAATAATAGAATATTCCAATATCATAATTTACCTATACTAAAAAAATATCTATTAAGTTGTTGAGAGAGTATATCCTTTTTCTTAAAAAAATTTAAAGTCGCATTATCTATCACGTCATAAGATTTATGCAAAATGATTAGATATTAAAAAAAGAAAATTACACCTGATATGCATTACACGTCGAAGATACGTATAATTTTCTCTGTATCAATCATATAAATTTATATAGTATCTAATTGAAGTTGGCAAAAGAAGAAAAAGTATAAACTATATGCTCATAACACAAAAGATAAAAATGTTCATCTATATTATAAAATTAGGCAGTTCTTTCCCATGATCCATCTTCTTCTTCATATTCTATTAGTTTTGGTGATGGTTGTTCAAAAGATTATTTTGCATCATTTAGTAGATTGGCAAAAAAAACTCATCCCTAATATTAATCAAATTTGAATTGGCATCACAATGGCCAAATGGTTTGAACAATGCTATTGAGATTGAAAAATATTTCTTGTTTAGTTAACAAGGCCCAAGGTATTTCCATAAACAAGAAGTTTCTTTTTCTATTTTTCTTTCTTTTCCAACCCTTATATTATCTACAAAATGCTCAAAGAGTTTGGCTCTTTGACTAGTGATCAAGTGACAAGTCTTTAATCAAGTGATCAAACCTTTAATTAGTATATCGTTATGAGGATTCATAGGATAAGTTTGATGACACATTTTTAAGTACAATATGAATGGAGAATTCGAATCATAGATCTCGTTTTGATCGTTAACACATATTATATGTCAATTGAGTTATATTGACTGAAAAGAAAAATATTTATCCTGAACGTACGATGCATACCTATTATATAAATAGATTTATTATATAAACAAATATAATATAAAAATTATGTGTCTGACCGATTATCATAATATTATTTTAGTTTTTGGCTAATTCAGCTTCGACTCTAATTAATCTCTTCCTTTTATTATGATTTGCTTTCTTTGATTGAATGGTTAAATGGTTTATCGTTATCAAATTGTCTAGCAAACTTCTTTAAAGGAAACCTTTGTAAAAAAGAAAAAGGGGAAACAATAGGAAATTCTTATAAATAGAAAAATCGAAAAAAATATTTAGATTTTACCGTAAAAAGTCTCAAGTATTTTGTATTTTTGGAACTTTAACATTTTTATTTCTAGTTTTAATTTATAATCATAGTTATTTTTTTAAAATTAAAAATATCGTTTGATAGTTATTTTTTTTAAATTAAAAATATCGTTTGACGACTTAAAATCAATTAATTTATATCAACTTCTTTTAAATATCTATATATAAGACTTATAACTAACATTAAACAATTAATTTATTAACTCTTCAAATAACAAAACTACATAAAAAAAAAAAATAGATATTTAAATGGGTTTTTTTTAAATATAGAAAAATAAACCAAAATATTTACAAAATATAACAAATTTTAGAACTATCAATGATGTTGAAAATACTGATAGAAGTCTATCAGTGTCTATTAGCGTCTATCATTGATGGTTCTAAAATTTTGCTATATCTTGTAAATATTTTCAACAGTTTTACCTTTTGAAACAATTTACCTATTTAAATTCATTATCAATATTTTTTAATAAAAATTGATAATATAAATATGCAATAAAAAATTTAATTGATAATAAATATATTAAATGGAGAGTGAATGGGTAAATTTAATTCAATTTTAATGGCTTGAAATTATTTTAACAACTTAGTGTAATAAAATAAATTAACAAACGAAAATTAATTATTGAAATTAATTTGTATTAATTTTATATTTTATGATTGCATAAAAAAGTACAATACATTCTCAAATATTCTATTCTCATTTTCATAACTAAACACAGTCATCTTTGATATCCAGACATCTTATTCCCAGATATCCTATTCTCGAGCATCTTTTATTTCCAACCATTTACAAAACCTTAATCCAAACGGCCTTTAGCGAAATAAAAGAATTTTCATCAATTCATTCTATTAGGTCAATTTACTGTGAAATGAAATAGGGATTGAGAAACAATTTAGATCCTTTTTTCAACCTTCAAAGAATAAATTGTTCCTTTTGAAATGGTTGCATTGTGTGATCAAATAGATATTAAACTCAAATGTCGATAACCAAAACTATATTCTACTTTAGTTTCTTTTAATTCAAAATTCACATAAATATTGATTAAAGTTAAATGAGGGTAATGATAGATGATTGGTGAGTTTTTTTTTTCTTCATTTCGCAAAATATTAATTATTTTCTAAAATGTTAGTTTATAATATATTGAAATCTTATCCTTATGTTATATATTGGTAGTTAGGAGCTTTTTATTTATTAAAAAAGTATTGTATTTTTTAAATTCTTTTATTAAATTATATTAGTTTTGAAACTACTTAGGAGTTTGTCTCTTTAACTGACTACACCTCTGTCCAAATTGAAACTTAATCAAGGCGATTTTCCAATGTGGGCAATTTTAAGTGTTATCAAACCATTAGAAAGTGAATTCAAACAGACAATAAATCATTTAAACTTTATTTCAATAAATATATAATAAAAAAAAATATGCAATTTAGGGTCCTTAGCTTTTAAACTCCATAATTTTACACTTGAGGTTTGCATATTCCCTCCATCAGTTTTTCCATTAATTATTAATAAAAAACCAGATGTGATATTTATTTTTAATAAAAAATATTTTAAATTATTTTCTATTTTTAATTAAAATTTATATTATTTTTTTTCCTTTTGGCTTTTCCTATCTCTTATCTCTCTTTGTTTTTTTAAATGACTATTACAACTTAGGCTATACCCATTCTCATGCTTGCCTTTCCTTTACACACAAAATAAAATAAATATATTTAAAAAAATTGTCACATGACAATCTTTATTGGACAACTACGCAAAAATATAGATGTAGCTCAAACAACACCTAATTTTTCTATTTCTTTCCTCTTTCTTTCGCCTATTTTTCTTCATCGCATTCATGGTCATTGTCGTTCGTCCCCACCTTCCACTACTTATGACCTTTACCTTTTCTTTTTTTTTTTTCCTATTCCTCTTCTTTATCCTCCTTCCCTTTTCAGTCTCTCTTTAACCTTTTCTTTTCCCCCTTTATTCCTCAATAATAAATAAATAAATAGATTAGACCATAGGTTCATTTCAATATGAATTGAAGGGGGATTGAAAAAGTGAGGTTCTGAAATGAGAAAGAAGGAGAAGAAAAGAAAATAGTTAGGTAACAGTCTGAAATAAAGAAGGATGAATCACAATGATGTCGTAAGCCAAGAAAAATATCGCAGACAAAAATAACAACACTGGGAAAGATAAGAGAGAGAGAGAAAACAAAGAAATTTGTTAACCTAGTTCGGTATAATCACACCTATTCGAAGACTCTATGCCTAGGTGAAAAGAAATTCACTAGTATGTAATATAGTTTTACAACATACACTTCAACTAAAATTACATAAAATTAGCTTACACATAACAAAATCACTGGTGAGCAAGTTAGACTCCCCCTAAAACTGTTGTTGCAGCAATGATCTCACTTTCTATTCACCTTTAGATGAATAACTCACTTGATGTCTTTAATAACTTTACAAACAACTGCTTTTTCAGAACCTACTTTTGAGAATGTCTGCTCAATTTCACAAAGGTAATTCACATACAATCCACCAAAACTTTTTGAACAAGAAAACTTTGTTCAAAGGCTATAAATGGCTCACCTCGAATGTCCTAAAAAAACCAACTAAATATATCCCATTCATAAAGTCAACAGGTTATAACTAGCAGCAGCAAAGAAAGAAAAATCTTCCCAATAGATCACCACTGATAAAGAAAGAATCTTACTAAAGTTAGAGATAAAGAATCCAACATAATAAAAAATATATATATATTACCTTCCAACTACAACAATAACAAACTCCCCCTTTGGCATAAGATTTTCTTTTATAGCAAACAACAAAAAAAAATTGGGCAGAAATGAGGAGAAACCAAACACTTCATTACGAGAATACATATTATAGTCTGGGCAATAATATAATCAACACAGTCCAATCAAGGCACAAAAAGAAAACATCAGCAAAGCCATAACCACAAAACCAAACCAAAACATCAAAACAAACTAGCACCAACAAACCAACCACAAAACCACATCTCCCCCTTTTGCGAAAAAGAAAATTAATCAGCTGAAGGAGGATCCACACCAGATCATGGAAGAGAAAAACTAAGGAGATGAACCAAGGCATCAAGTTTAGCACGACGATCAATCAAATCACGAATAGTCGTGGTCAGAAATCAAGACTCAACAAACAAAATTTGAAGGATGTGACTACCCAACTCAGTGGGAAGCAGCATACCACCTTTAGGTACCTGGAGATCCTCCAGGAGAGGAACATTAGAGACCTTGGGAGGCCGAATGTTATGCACAATGTCAAGGACATGAGTGTCCTAAAGGATTTTGTAGCTGAGATTAAGAAGCTTAGGAGCCGATCCAGGTGCATCACTGGGGGCCAAGAATTATTGGGCACTGAGATAGAAGAATGCCATAGAGAAGTCTCGGAAAACTAGTCAAAAGCTTGATGGCAAACAAATCGACATGCCTTAGAAGCTGAATATATATAAAAAACTCCAAAGTTGATAGTAGACATAATACCAATTTGATATAAAAGACTGGCTATAGAAGAGGAGAAACTGAAGCCATGTGTAGAATGACTCTAGTTTGCAATGCCAATGCGAAACAGAATAACATATTTGACACTAACCGTAAAAGCAGATAAGTGACCAGACTCCCACTGAGAATGAGTGTTGCCAGTTAATTCTGTAACAAGCTCCTCGGTGGAAGGATGAGTAGTATCTAAAGATGGAGACTCTTCATGCCCAAAATATGCATTAATAGAGGCAGGAGAAATAACGAAGCAATGACCACGAATGTGGATCTTCTGATAATTAGGATTGCTAGGATCATCAAAATTAGAAGGCAAATTTACTATAAACTCTCTCAATAATTGAGGATAAAAAAGACCAAGGTCCAAAACAGCCTTAAGAAAACTAGCATGTTGAAGAAGATGCATAATTTCCAAACAAGATTTGGTCCGACTGGAGAAAGTTCTCGTCAGTAATACGGCGTTGCACCACATACTTCCAACGTTGAATGTTATCCTCACTCTAAAAATATATGCTGTCAATTAGAGCAATAGGGACATTTGGAGGAATCTTTTTCATCAGAAGAACTAGAGACAATCTTACCAGAGGAACTAGAACCAGATGCAGAACTACCCCCATCAGACTCCATAGAAGAGGAGGAAGCCACACCCTGATTATCTCCCAAGGTAGAGGGACCCGAGACAAGAGACCTCGGAGAACTATTCATCAGAGGAATATCAACAGACTCCCCCAGGTAAAGTAATATGTCAATGACATCTTGAACATCATCTAAACCTTTTTCATCAGACATATGCAAATTTTGAGACAGATCCCACAGAGACACCTAGAGTAGGCAGATGTAGAACAGTAGTATTCAAAAAAGAGGAGTCATAACTTACCTTGGAAACATTTAAGTCAACATTTTCAACCATCGAACCATCAATCAGAACCATAGTAAGCGGACGAACAGAGATAGTCTCCGAAGCACAGGAACCACTTTCATGCAAATCGAACGGAGTAGCAGAAACATCATCAGACTCTTTAATGTATTTGGAGAAAGACAAACAGAAGATGAAAGCTTCATGCGAGGATGCTTGGATAAAGACTCATCAACAAAAGCATCTGGATTGTCAGTCCTAGTTAGAAAAACATTAGGACTAACACGCCATTTTCGATTAGCTTTCTTCGTCAATCTAACCATTCTCTTACCGGACGTGTGAAAACTGCTTCAAGTGTTAACTATAGATAACTGCACGACTTGAAGGAGAAAAAGAATACAATATTCGTAGAAATCGTGATAAAAAAAATAGGGCAAGCTAAAAATTCAAAAATGCTAGTGAGAATACAAACCACTAGATTTAAAATGATAATTATAACTAATGACAAATGGAAAGTATTAGTTACCACTCAGTAACCCTGGTAAACGAGCAAATTTTCCACAATAATCACACCCCTTATCAAAAAAATTAATCTCTATGAACCAACTTTACACACCCTAAGTGTAGCTCTCAAGGATTCAAATTGAGTGCCATCTAATGGTTTAGTGAAGATGTCGCAATTTGTTTATCAATGCTCACATATTCAAGAGATATAATGTTTGACTCAACCAATTCTTTGATGAAATCTTGTCTTATATCAATCTACTTAGTTTTTCTAACCAAGGAGCTAATTCGTTCAGAACTCAGTTGACTGCTTCTATAGATAAGGCGGAGCGTCCTTGGCTTAGCATTATAGCACATAGGGCTTCAGCGCTACTACAGCGCTTCGCTAACTCGAAGCGCCTCGCTATGAGAATGATGTTGAACAAAATTTTTGAAAATGTTGATAGCATTCAAGTTGTCGCAAAAGAAGATCATGACATCCTACACAACATTATAATCCTAAAGCATCTGTTTCATCCATAGAAGTTGAGTGCAACTACTCCCAGCAGTTATATAAACTTCGGCAGTAGACAATGAAATTTTAGTTATGTTTCTTACTGAACCAGGAATTACCAGCCCAGTCAGCATCGCAATATCCAACAAGGACTCCATTTGAATATGAGGAATAAAAGAGGCCATAATCCATAATTCCATTTATATACTTGAGGATTAGTTTAACACTAGTCAAATGACTTGTCTTAGGATTCCTTTGATACCTAGCACAAACTCCCATTGCATAGGTAATGTCAGGACGACTAGTAGTTAAATAAAGAAGACTTCCAATCATACTTTTGTATAAAGTATCATCCACATTCGCAGCATCATGGTCTTGGGAAAGCTTGGTATGAGTTGAAACTGGGGTACACTTATAGTCTGCCTTGTCCAGTCCAAACTTCTGAAGCATGTTTCTGGCATACTTTTCTTGAGAGATAAATATGTCATCTGGTAGCTGTTTAACTTGAAGTCCAAGGAAGTAAGTTAGCTCTCCCACCATGTTCATTTCAAATTCTGATTTCATCTGATCAACAAAGTGATTTTCGAGAGACTAAGGAGATCGACTAAATACAATGTCATCAACGTATATTTGAGCGATGAAAAAATCTCCTCCTAACTTTTTTGTGAACTTAGTTTTGTCAGATGCTCTACAGGTGTATCCTTTCTGGAATAGAAACTCAGCTAATCTCTCATACCATGCCCTTAGAGCTTGCTTGAGACCATATAGAGCCTTACAAATCTTGTACACGTATTGTGGACAAGATGGATTAGTAAAACCCTTGGGTTGTTCTACATAGACTTCCTCATTTAGCATGCTATTTAGAAATGCACTTTTAAAATTCATATGGAATAGTTTAAACTTAAGCAGATAGAAGACGAATGGCCTCAAGGCAGGCTACTGGAGCAAAAGTCTCATTGAAATCCACACCTTCCACCTAAGTGAATCCTTGAGCAACCAGTCAAGCTTTATTGTATGTGACAGCTCCATGTTCATCTGATTTATTTTTTAAGATCCATTTAGTCCCAATAACATCTATAGGTCAGGGCCAATTCCCATACTTCATTTCATTGAAAATGATTTAACTCTTCTTGCATGGCATTCATCTAGAATTCAACTTTCAGTGCCTCATTAACATTCTTAGGCTCAATGAGAGATGTAAAGCACACATTCCCTATCATTTTAAGGTAATTGACCTTCTCCTTTTTGTGAGTACTAGCACCAGTATCAAGGTCCCTAATTATGTTGCTTAGGGGATGATTTTTTTTTGTGCGACTAGAAATAGGAACAACTTCACTATCAGATGTAGTTAAATGTGTTTCGGCTGAATCTATCACAAGGAATCTTGGGGGACACAATGTCACTCAGTGGTATCATGCATCACGTCACTTTGATATTCATCGTTGTCCTGAGAAACCTCTAAATTCTGCATAGCATCGATAATTACATTCATAGATTTCATCACACTATGAGTGCGTTTATTGAACACTTGATATGCATGACTGTTAGAGGAATAGCCCAGGAAGATACCTTCATCATACCTTGAATCCCATTTTTTTCTCGAGTCTCTATCAGCAAAAATATAACACACACTTCCAAAAACATGGAAATACTTGACATTTGGTTTGCGCCCTTTCTAGATTTTATAATTCGTGCTCATGGTGCCAGGATGAATAGAGATACAATTGTGGATATGATATTTGTATTTAAGGCTTCAGCCCAAATGTGTAAAAACAAGTTCTTTGCGTGTAACATAGTTCTAACCATTTCTTAAAGAGTTCTATTCTTTCTTTCAATAACTCCATTTTACTGAGGAGTTATGGGGGATGAAAATTCATGTTGTATACCTTCCGTACTACAGAAAATTTCAAACAAGGAATTCTCATACTTTTTTTCATGATCGGATCGGATTCTTACAATTTGTAACCCTTGCTCTCATTGAAGTTGACAACAAAGTGTCTGACAAACCTGAAAAAGTGTCGGATTTATCACATATAAATCGTACCCAAGTGAAATGAAGAAAACCATCAACACAAACAAAAGCATATCGTTTACCTCCTAGGCTTTCAACCTGCATGGGTCCCATTAGATCCATGTGAAGAAGCTCCAGTATGCACTTGGTAGAACAGAATGGAATTTTCTTATGAGTGTGTTTAACTTGTCTTCCGGCTTGGCAGTCGCCACAAATAACATCACCATCTCCAGACAAGGAAGGTATCACTAAAACAGCTTCTCCAGCAATAGCCTTTCTGATGGAACGAAGACTAACATGCCCTAACCGCTTGGGTTAAACATTAGCATCATTGCTTCGCACGATGTGACAAACATCTCTACTAGCATTAGGAGACCAGAGGTAACAATTATCTATGAATGTGTGCCTATCATAACGATCTTTAGAGAAACTTACAAAGAGACCCTGATCACAAAATTGGCTTATGCTTATTAAGTTTACAGTCAATCCTTCAACAAGAACACATTTTCTTCAGAGAGATGTCCTGGGTAAGAAAGTTGGCTTTTTCCTAGGACCTTATCGGTTGCTCCATCCTCAAAAGTAACATGACCAGACCCACAAGGTTGAATATTCTTAATAAATGATCTTACGCTTGTCATATGTCTTGAGCACCCACTATCGAAGTATCAGTTTTCTTTAGACGAGGCATTTTACATCAGATGGATCCAGAATTTATTTAACTCTCCACACCAAATCAGCCTTTTGATGTTGCCTCCCTGAAGAAAGGATCTAGGAACGATTCCACCAAGGTGAGTAACTCTGATGTCTCAATAATTTGAAACAAAAAGGTTGAATATGACTTTCCTTCCCGCAATGGTGATGGATCCATTGTTTTTTGATAGACTGATCATGAGCACACAAAGGTCTCTTGGTTGCTCAACCAAGGGATCAAACATCATAGTATCCTTGGTTAGAACACATCTATTAATGAGAGAGGATTCTCCTTTGAAGGTATACTTTTCAGCCTTTATGAAACCAATGCCTTGTTTATTAGTAATGTTTTTCCCAGAGGAGAGAATTTTATTCAGATTATCTGTCAGAGTTGAGCATTTAAACTAACTTTGACATATTGTCAACGTCTCCCTTGGTGGCTTGCAGCTCTTTCTTAAGTTCTTAAATGGTGCTAAACAAACGACAGTTATCATCAATAAGTTTCTCAATTATTTCCTTTTGAATAGTTAAGGCTTTAAAGTTTTCAATCCATATCTGATAGGCCTTCTCCTTAAGTGGAGGAAGTTAAGATCGATAGAGGTTAGAATTAGGATCATCAGAATTAATAGTGGCATAGTCTTCAAGACAATCAAAGGAGAGACTCCCTACAAGAGCACAAACTTCTTCATCTGACTCATTGCTTGTGCAGTTTCCTCATCAGAAAAGGTGGCTGAGAATCCCTATTTCTGTCTTCTGAGAAAATTGGGGCATTCTGCCTGAAAGTGTCCAAACCCTTCACACTCTCGACATCTAAAGTTTCTTTCATGAGAACCTTGACCACTACTGCCTCCTTTATCTTTTTTGTTTCGCTTGTTCATATGATTACCAGACCTTAGAACATTATTAATGTTGGTGTTACTCATGTCTTTGACATGTGGGGTGTTGAGTTTTATGTCCTAAAACTCGTGGTTTGTAAACATTAAAACTTATTCTGAAAATTCAATAAATTGTTATTGAATATATGAATTGCTTATTTCGTTTTAGAAATAAATCCAATAAACTAAAATATCCATGACTATTACATGAGTACTTGAACTTTATGTAGAGACATAAAAGTGGATCGGGTTCGAGTAAATAGTCAAAATGTTCTATAGTATATGAATAAGGTTGAGTACCTTATTCTGGTAACACTATTGGATGCGGCCCACTCTGTAGTTGTTACAAAGAGTTGTAAAGTGTCAACAATGAAGTGATCCTAATTCGTACCTGTCATGACATGAGGAGTTGGGGCATCTTGTGCAATGAGTTTATATAAGATCGGACCACGAAATAAGTCACTCTTACTTTATACGTTGTTTACTGTTTAAGACTGACTATTTCAAAGCGATTACATAGGTAACTTAACCTGAATCCTGAGCTAACTATGAACTTCTGTTTATTCTGGATTATCCTTAGATTTGTATAGGTAAGGGTTGGCTCAACAGCATTGGTTCAATAAACCTCTATTTTAAGGGTAAGACTGGGTACATAGCTAGAGACATAGGATGCAAAATGGAATTCACTCCTACCCACTTTCAGGGATAATAGAGAGGGATTCGGTTTGATGATCGGATCACAAACCAATTGTTCATTAGAGAATCAGTGGGACTTAAGGAACAAGAGGTAATCTCGAGGGTAAAACAGTCATTTGACCCAGTCGTTATTGCGAACAACCTGTGAAGGATTAATTTACTAATCATGGTTATATCGAGTGGACATAATATATCTATAGTGAGAGGAGTACAACTCTGGACTTTAGTGGAGGGACCCAGTAGTTAACAAATGAGGGTTAATTCAGTGTAAAGAGTTTAGCCAATTAATCTCAACTTGTTGGAGCCCATGATCTGTAGGTCCACTAGGTCCCCCTACTGGCTCACAAATGGATTAGCCTTAGAGTAGCGTTGTTAGACCTCCTCCCAAATTACCCTTTAAACCTGCAATGAGGTGTGACCACAATAATTACCAACCCTCTTGCTGATATTTACTGCCTACTAACCTGCTTAACCTGACTTAGAACCTTGACATTCATATATATAAATATATTCAATCATCAACTTAAGAACAAATAACAATCATTAAGCAAGCTATACATTACTCTTCAATAATACAACTTATACACTTTACATGAGCAGAAAGCTCCACAAACTCAACTAGTCCCTACAAGACATAATACATGTGTACTACTTATTATAAAACCCTCACATAGGCTTCTAACATTTTGGTCTTGAGTGGCAGAGCAACAGCAAAGTCGTCTTCTGGGGAGTGACCGCTACCTGTGAAGAAAAAATTTAAATAGGGTGAGCTAAGAGCCTAGTGAGTGACCAACCTTTGAACATAAAAGACATATACATCAATCACGTTTAACAAGGAGATCATGAAATGAAAAGCATTGCTAAAAATGAGAAATTAGCCAAGCAAATAATTACATAAAAATCTTCTTACTAGAATTTAACCATAACATCGGCATCATAAGCCTCAACTCTAGAAGATCCGTAGGCCTCAGGTTCCACATTAAATATCTTTACAAGAGAGCAACTCCTCTGGTCTACTCTTGTACATAACCTTACTGAACCTCACCCTAGTTGGAAGAAGGACCCTCCGACCCAACTACCACTATTACCTTAGTTGAGGTGTGTCACTTATGACCATTACTTAAATCATTAATTGTAACTCATCAAACAACTTCATAACACTTGAAGCATAAAACATGAAAACATTCTATGGATATTTCCTGAACCTTAGTTGAGAACAAGCATTCATCGCTCAAGCCCCCAATGTCTGTATCATGCCAAAAGACCCATACTTTGGCCTCGGTTACTAAAATATGGCCTAGGAGGACTCACACATCGGCCTCTAACTTATGGCCCAAGAGACCCATACTTCGGCCTCTTCTTTTGAATCTTCTGTGTGCACATGGAGTTTTAAGTACCGTCAACACCTTAGGTACTTCCTGGACACCTTCCATGCTTTCAGTGTCTACCTCACTAAAGACATATCATGCTTAACATCGTAGCTTTATAAACCTTCCAGAACGTAGCTTTACACTTAGCATTTGTGAAAACTTAGCTACAGTCCTTAGAATGCATGCTTCAACATAGGATACCTTTTATGCAATAAGGCTATCATGTTACCTTGGCATGCGATCAACCAAGCACATACTTGAGGAAGATGCTAAGCAACCTCATGTAGCTTATTTGTTTGAGACCTATGAACTTATCAACAACTATCAATGCATGACATAGTTAATTCCTCTTCATAGTCCTTGCTAATATGGAGCCAACTCAATGCATAGCATTCTTCATTAACAAGTTTTACTGAGACTTCAATTCATCTCTTGGGATGTGGATCCTCTATCCATCACCTTCTTTGTCATACTGACCCTACGTGTATGTAGCGAGGATCCCATCATCAACCGTCTCTAAATCCGGTTACCACTTCGTGGTATTGAGCTAAACATGTGTTACTAGGAGTCCTTCACCTAGACCTCCCTCTTAGCTTGTCTTATAGATTCAGCTTTCCCTAGTAGCATAAGCTAACCATTCAAATTCTGTCTAGGGTAACATACTTCATAAGTACTAGACATTAATTACTTAAGAACATCATGCTCGAACCATAACTATCCATACTCTATAAGTTATTAATCTACCAAGAATTCGTAAACATCAACAAGGTAAATAGCTAGGTAAACGTTTAAGGCTAGCTATCAATAAGTGACTTTTCATAAACGCATGACTTGTTAAATCATTCATAAACGTTTGTAAGCATTAGAGTGCCTTTGGGAAATCCCTTTAAGATTAATGAGCTCCTCGTACTAATGTCAACCCTGTGAATACATCAAATTACTTTAGTTACTATAGTTACTATTCATGGTTTCCCTTTCTAGACTCGCTTTCATAATTAAGCTCACATCTATACAATTTGCTTTCAAATATTCTTAACTTACCTTAGGGCATCGGGTACCTAGTCGAATCTAAAAGGGCTTAAACTTCAGCGAGCAGCCTCCTTTCTGATACCCACCCCAACATTTAGTAGGGACTTTCGGGTGCCAAGCCCACGTTTAGCAAGTAATTACTTGTTCGCCCAACAAATTTCAGATTCAGATTCTAATGTCAATAGCTCAAAATCCATTACTCATTTTAAATAAATTCCTTCTTCAAACATGCTTGGAATCGTGTTAACAATGTTACCTCAAAGTTTCAACGTAAAACTCTTCGTGGTTTGATCTAAAGCTTTAAATCTTCCCTAATGGCCCTAGACTGCGAAGCTGCCTACTTGTTCAACCCTTTCTAAGTTTAGCTTCTAAAGTATGTAACTCAAACGCCAGGACTTAACTTGCAAAAGTTCCTTCTACAAACTTACTCGTAAGAATGATAACAATGTTAGCTTAAATTTTCAACTTGAAATTCCATGTGGTTTGGTCTAGATCTACGTTTCTTCATCGGGTGCCCGGAAGCTCGATAAAAATGAACCTTAGACTCTTCTTCTCCGACCCTCTTTCTAGTGAGATCTCCTGTCCAAAGGCTCGATTTCAGAAACTAGACTCGTAGAGCTTTCTAATGGTACCAAGTTTGTTTGATTTGCTCGACCAAATCGTCCCAAACGAACCCTAGAAGTTCTCCTCTATTTTTGTACTACCGTCCAATTCCTTGCTTGAAATCTCCTTAAGCCACCTCACCCATTAGTGGAGATTAAGGGCTGAGATTAAGCTATCTGTCCAGGTAACTAAAAGAGAAGTCTAAAATTGAGCGTTTCGAGCAACTCGATTCTCGTTGGAAAAACTCGATGGAAGAAGGTCCTTACTCGATGGAAGTTTCCCCGGCTCTCTGTCAAATACTCGATGGAATGACTCAATACTCAATGGGAAACTCGATGCTGGGAGCTCGCTCCTCAATCAACGCTCAAACTCGACACGCGATCCTTCCTCACTTACCCTCGATGCTCACCTTTTTCCTCGTTCACTTATACTCGACACTCGACAGCCTCTACTCGATGCTTGACCCTTCTTGATCACTTATACTTGATGCTCAACAACATTTACTCAATGCTTGCCTGGCGCTCACTCGATGCTCAAACACCCTTCAGTACGACCAACACTTAGCAAGAATTTCTCTTTAAAAGGCTAGATCAGTAAGTAACTGAGAGTTAAGTTCCCATACTTAAACATTTTTCCCCTTTCAACTTATCCTTTACCTCAAACGAACAAATCCAATCTATCTTAAACATTTAACCCAACATTTTGCTTACTTAAACCATAGACATCGTGAAAAAGGGGAAAGTGAGGTACGGGTCTTACAATCATGATAAGTCAATTTGAAACATTCGAATTAAAATTAAGGGAATTAGTAATTATATGTGATATAATTATGCGTTTAATTTTGGAATTAAATGAAATTGGAGAATCAATTAATATTTAAATATGATTTAAATATTAAATTCATGAATAGAAATTTATGATGGTGGAATTAGTGTTAAATTAATTTAATATTTGATATTGAATTAATTAGAATTAATTAAATTATTATTAATTTTATTAAAAAAATTAATTATTGAATTAATTTTGTAAAATTAATAAAGATTTCATTTTTGAAAATAAAAATTGATTTTAGAAATCAATTAGAAAATCAAAATTGAAAAAGAAATGGAAAATGAAAATTCCCAAAAGTGGGATTTTTCCACTTTCTATTCAAATAGTTCATTCATAATTCCTCCATTCTTCAGCTCAAATTTTCATGTAGAAGGTGCAATTCATGCAGCAATTGTTCTTATATGATGATCTTGCTATATATCCTAAAGAATTTGAGTGGAATTGGGCATGGAAAAGGATTGATTTTGGTTGAAAATCACTCTTGAAGAAGGGTTCTTTAGGTTGTTGTAAACCAGTGTTGTTTTCCTCCAAATTCCCTTAACAAACTTATTTTGAGCCTCATAACTCAATCCAAGGCACCAAGAGGATAGTAGGGAAGGTCTTGAGGTGGTTCACAAGCTGAATTGAAGAGGAATTGTAGTTGGAATTCGAGTTTCAAGTGTTTCTTCAAAGGTATGTCATGAAATCCTCTTCATAGTTTATGAAGCATTAATTCAAAGCCAAAATTAATGAATTAGAATGCTTAATGATCTGTTTTTCTTCTGCTGCATGTTTTCTAACTCTAACATAGGGGCCATAAGGACCTTGAGAAGAGGTACACTTATCCCATCGTCTTAGTGCCTTACCAAACTACTTTTTCAAGAGAGATATGGATTCTACAATATTCTCATTAGAATCTTTGGGTTTACATGTTAAGCTATCATCATCTATAGAGGATTTGAGTGCAATTCCCTTTACCTTATTTTTCGTGTTTGTTAGGTTTTATGTCCTAAAACTCGTGATTTGTAAACAATAGAACTTATTCTGAAAATTCAATAAGTTGTTATTAAATATATTTTTTTTAGAAATCCGATAAACCTAAGTCCCTTAATTATTACATGAGTTCTTGAACTTTATGTGGAGATATACAAGTGGATCAGGTTTGAGTAAATAGTCAAAAATGATTTATAGTATATGAATAAGATTGGGTACCTTATTCTAGTAACACTATTGGATGCGGCCTACTCTGTAGTTGTTACAAAGAGTTGTAAAGTACTACAAACGAAGTGATCCTAACTCGTTCATGAACATGAGGAATGGGGGTGTCCTGTGCAAATGAGTTTTGTGCAAGATCGGACCATGAAACCAGTCACTCTTACTTTATAATGTTGTTTACTGTTTAAGACTAACTATTTCAAAGTGATGACCTAGGTAACTTGACCTTAATCCTGAGCTAACTATGAACTCCTGTTTGTTTGGGATTATACTTTGATCTGCAAATGGTGAGAGTAGACCAACTGTCTTTGTTCAATAAACTTACCATTTTAGGGATAAGACCGGATGAATAGTTGGGGACATAGGGTACAAGATGGAATTCACTTCTACCCAATTAGGGATAGTAAAAAGGTTGTTCCCTTCAAGTGCTCGAGAGAGATTTGATTTGTTGATTGGATCACAAATCAATTATTCATTAGGGGATCAGTGAGACTTAAGGAAAAAGAGGTAATTTCGGGGGTAAAATAGAGATTCGACCCAGCCATTATTACGAGCAACCTGTGAAGGGTCAACTTACTAATCATGGTTATATCGAGTGGACATAATATATCTACAGTGAGAGGAGTTCAACTATGGGTTTTAGTAGAATCACCCATTAGTTAACGAATGGGGGTTAGATCGGTCTAATGAGTTTAGCCGATTAATCTCGAATCGTCGGAGCCTATGATCTGTAGGTCCGCATGGTCCCCCTACTAGCTCGTAAATGGATTAGCTCTAGAATAGCATGATAAGTTAATTTGAAGTGTTCAAATTAGAATTAAATGAAATTGGAGAAATAATATTTAAATATGGTTTAAATATTTGAAGATGGAATTGTGTAAAAATTAATTTAATATTTGATATTAAATTAATTAGAATTATTTAAATTGTTTAAATAATTATTTATTAATTTTATTAAGAAAATTAATTTATGAAATTAATTTTGTAAAATTAATAATATTTTCAATTTTTTAAAATAAAATTGATTAATGAAATCAATTTATCAAAATTGAAAAAGAAGAAAAATCACAAAGTTGGAAAATTGGCCTTTTCCATTCTCTTCATGAAGTAGCTCATTAACAACCCACTTCTTCAACCTTCATTAACTCCAAGCATGAGCTGCATCTCATGCAGCAAATCTCTTTGCATGACTGTTTGCAATGTATTGAAGAGATTGGAGTGTTTTGAAAGGAATGCAATCGATAGAATTTCTCTGAGAAATTCGTAGAAGAAGGGTGACTAACTCCAAGCTTATTTTGAGTCTCACTACTCAATCTAAAGTACCAAGAGGATAGTAGAGAAGATCTTGGGGTGGTCTACAACAAGATTCAAAGAAGTTTTGCAGCTGGATTCAAGCTTAGAGGAAAATTTTCAAAGGTATGTCATGAAACCCATTTATTTCTGCTGAAGCGTGCTTTCATTTTTGCCAAAATTGATTAATTAGAGTGCTTATGGATTCTGATCACTTCCGCTGTGCATTGGTACGTTCCAACAGTTTTGTCACCTACGGTTATTTCAAAGGTTTGTAGAGACCCAAAAAACTCATCAATTTTCATTGTACTGATATCTTGCGCTTCTTCAATAGCTGTAACCTTCATATCAAACCTTTTGGGGAGAGAGTGAAGAACTTTACAAATAGTTTCTCTTCAGACATTTTTTCACCCAGAGCAAAAGATTCATTCTCAATATCAAGAAGACGAATATTAAACTCAGGAACACTCTCGTCATCACACATTTTTAGAGATTCAAATTTCGTCGTCAAAAGTTGTAACCATGACATC
Organism: Benincasa hispida; assembly: GCF_027475165.1. NCBI lineage: Eukaryota > Viridiplantae > Streptophyta > Magnoliopsida > Cucurbitales > Cucurbitaceae > Benincasa > Benincasa hispida. Next base: position 41,966,735 of record NC_143482.1, on the reverse strand, counting down.
TTTACTTTTGGCATTCCCTCATGAGCCACGGCAAGAATCTCCCATGCCTCTTTAGCAGTAACACATGTGTTAATTAATCTGAAAATATTCTGATCAACACCATTGAAGATAGCATTCAAAGCTCTTGAGTTTCCTAGCGAGGCTAGGTCTTCTTCAATCTAGTCCTTTTCAGGTTTTAAAGTAACAACACCATCTTTGTCTATCAAAGGTCCACCCATTAAGAAACGCCTTCCATGATTTGCTGTCTATAGATTTGAGAAAAGCAATATATGAGCCTTCCAATAGGAGGAGTTTATCCCATCAAGGAATGATGGTCGAGATGTAGATCCACCTTCTTTGATCGACTCCATTAAGTACTCAATAAAGGCAATCAACCTGCTCTGATACCAATTGAAATAAAGAATGATGAATCACAATGATGTCGTAAACTAGGAAAGATGTTACAGACAAAAATAACGACAACTGAGAGAGATAAGAGAGAGAGAGAAAATATAGAAAATTGTTAACCCAGTTCGATATAATCACATCTACGCCTAGGAGGCTCTACGTCTAGGTGAAAAAAGATTCACTAGTATGTAATTTAGTTCTACAGCATACACTTCAACTAAAATTATACAAAATTAGCTTAATTACTAATGAGCAAGTTAGGCTCCCCCTAATATCAATATGCTCTTCAATGAGTCTTTAGAATTAGACTCCCTCTAAAACTATTGTCACAGCAATGATCTCACCTTCTCTTCACCTTCAAATGAATAACCACTCACTTGATATCTTTAATAACTCTACAAGCGACTGCCTTTTTAGAACCTTATTTTGAGAACGGCTACTCAATTTCACGAAGGAAATTCATGTACAATTCCATTGTCTCTTCATCAAAACTTTTCGAAAAAGAAAACTCTGATCAAAGGCTAGAGACAACTCACCTCGAACACCCTAAAACAACCAAATAAATATATCTCATTCCTAAAATCAACAGACCATAACCAACAACAACAAAGAAGAAAAAATCTTCCCAGCAGATCACCACTGATAAGGAAAGGATCTTACAAAAATTAGAGACAAAGAATCCAACATAATAAATGAAAATATTATCTATCAACCGCAATAATAATATAGTCAATGGTGGACGGAGAAAAGGACGACGACTAGTGGAAGCGGCAACAATGAGAGGAAGGAAGATGTTGGGAGGAGGGAGGGAGAAAGAAGACGATAGGAAGAAAAGAAAAAAAAACATTAAAATGTTTTTTTTAATTTAATAGTTGAAAATGGAAAAAAGAAATAGTTTGTTCGACCTTGAGACTTGATTTAGGTTTCATTTGGGTACCTCAGTTTTCAAACTCAACAATTTTTATCCCTAAGTTTTGCTTTTGGGAGCAATTTTGGTCCTTTTTTTTTTCTTTTTTTCTTTTAGCTTTCTGTTAGTCCTCGAGTTTTGAAGAATACGTGCATTTGATTCTTGAATTTTAAAAATATACCTTTTTAGTCATTGAGCTTCTAAGAATAGTTACATTTGGTTTATGAGTTTTCAAAATGCAAATGTATTCTTAAAGCATATGTATTTTTAAAAACTTATGTACTAAAAATATACATTTTTAAAATCTAGAGACCATATACACATATACTTCCAAATTTTGAGACTAAAAAGATAATTTTCTATTTTTCATTAGAAAAGTATTTTTCCTAAATTATTAATTATTAAATAAAAAACATATTCATTTTCTTTATTTTCTTCATCCCCTTCGTCTTTCTCCCTCCCTGAACCTTCTTGTTGTGGTTGCCGCTGCCATCAACTCTCGCATTTGCCGTCGCGGATGACTAAACTTTTTTTTTTTTTTAATTTTCTTTCTTTCTTCTTCATTCCGTTCTCTTTTTGTCAGAAATATGGGTTGTTTGGAGAGTTGGAATGTAATTAGGGTTACTGAAAATCAAAAGAGTATTGAAAAACATGATTAATCGAAGACCGAACGAAAATGAGATCGTGAAACGGGAAAACAATAAAAAAGAGGGTTGGATTAAGAACCGTCGAAACTGAATGAGTTTCATATTAGGTCCAAAACACTCCATCCACACACGAGTTTTTCATTACATTATATTACATTCTCATCCCATTATAGACCACCAAACACCCCGGAAAGAAAAGGAAAAAAAAAAATAAAACCTGACGGAGAGACCATGTGTGCTGAAAAAAATAAACCTAATTATGATAAAAATTATTGAGCTCGAAAATTCAACCTAAATCGAACCATGTGTACTGAAATAAACAAACCTAATTATGGTAAAAATTATTGAGCTCGTATGCTGAAATAAACAAACCTAATTATGGTAAAAATTATTGAGCTCGAAAACTCAACCTAAACCGAACCTAAGGGAATCAAAAGTATATTTTTCTCAAATAATAACAATAATAATAAGATACCAAGTCTAAAATCTTTATTTTAGTAATAAATAAATGAGTTGGTTACATTATTAAGCTTATATTAATTATAAGATCATAAACAATACAAATATTTTGCATGTATTATTTGATGGGACTATTATATTTTAGTGTTTAATTTTGCTAGCTGTGTGTAAGGTTTGAAATCAAAAGTACAAAACACACAGATAATACCACTTTATAATTTAAATTAATTTTTTTCCAAATTTAAAAAATAGTTCTTCATAATTTAATATAACACGATCTGTTTTTATATTCACATACTTAAGATCGATGTTGCTTATAAAAAAATGATTGCATTTATTCTTGATCTATTTTTTGATGACATCATTCTGTTTTATAGATTCTTTGGCTTCTCAAAATATATTTATTGTTCCATTTAATTTTATATTATAACACTACCACACGCTCAAACATAATTAAATTAATTAAAACATGGCTTATGTATTGTTTTTTAGTTAGGATTTCTTTAATTAATTTATTTTAGTATTCACTAACTTTAGAATTTAATTTTAAAAAGATGTAGAGAGAGGTGAGGAGCTTTTTAGTATAAACATTAATGAAATGTGGTGTGCTCTCCACTTTGTTAGTGATAGAGACAAAGAGAAAGAAAAAGGAAAGGGAAACAAAACATTACAAATTCTTAATAAAAGAGAGGAAATTTAGCTATTATTGTCCAAAAAGGATTGGTTTTTAATTCTATTAGTATACGATGAGTTACATCTTTGACCTTAATAAAAGAAATACGAAGCTATGCTCGTTTTGGCCCTTCAAACTATATGTTGTGTATTTAATTTTTGAGAACTTTATTTTGAAAGATTAATATTATTTTTTAATACGACTTTTACGGGTCATCATCTTTTCTGTAGGAATTTCTAAGATTCTTCTAACTAGAAGAGACATTTAGAATTAGAGGTGTTCAAAAAACCCGATCAATCCGACCCAATCTGCCCGATTTGGATTGGGTTTGAACTCTTTTGGGTTGGGTTGGATTCAAATAAATAAAAATTTTATGGGTTGGACTCAAATAAATGAAAATACAAAATAATAATGACTTTATGTATATAAATGCAATATTTTTCTTTATTTTCCATTTTTATGAGAACATAGATTAATCTATTAATGCCCTAATAAATGATTATATTTTAATTAAATAAAATTATATTTACATTCATTTTATTTTATATTAAGTGAGGCATTATTATTGGTGTATTAAGACATTCGCATACACAAATTCTCTCCAATCAGACACAATTATTTGAATAATTGGATACATTTTTATAACTTATTCTTTCAATACAAATACAATTATCTAAAATAGAGGATATTATTCGATAATTTCAAGAATATGAAGATTTTAATTACCTAGATTTTTAAAAACAAAACAAAAATAAATGGACCATACCAGTTAAGATCAAGTGACTAAGTTCTCAATATTATTAAATCATTAATACTCACAAGCGAGCTTATGATTTTGTAAGAACAATTTATATTACTCTAAAAAAAATTAAACCATTAATAAATTAAACCAAAAAAAAAAAAAAGTAAGTGATGGAATAATATAGATAGAATAATCCATTATTTCATTCATGGTTCGATTATGTTTTCATAAATTATAATATAGATAGAATAATCCATTATTTATTCATAAATCATTAGAGAGTAGTGTCAATAACATATCCTACTAATTATTCAATATTTTGATAGTAAAAAATGTCAAAAAAGTATAGTTCAACTGACATCTGAATATATTAGTAACCATAAAATTGGTAGGTCGAATCACTTTATCCCTATTATACTTAAAAAAATAAATAAATAAATAAATCAGATGATGCCATGTAAATTTATTGTAATTTGTGATTCAATGAAAACACCTCATAATATGAAAATCATTTGAAGATATTGTTGAAACTTTTTAAATTCATTGTGTTTGTTCCATTGAACAAATTGTAAATTTGTAGATAAAAAAAAAATTTCTGTTCCAATCACAAATTGTCACATCAATTCTTGGATTAATGACGAAATTACAAATGATTGAATTTGAAACTAATTTCAAATCAATTAATGTTCATATTAAAATTAAAGACGAAATTATTGAATTTCAATATTGTCACGTGTCTTCCTCATGACTATTGAATAGAATAAATAAATTGAGTCTACTCTCATCATAATACTTAGACTAGGTTCAATTGAGCCCAAAAATAGGATCTTTTAGCTCAAAGGTCAAACAAACCCAAAATTTAGGATAATTGGAATATGTGGGCACGATTTAGGTTTCGTTTAAAAAATGTCAAAACTGGAAAATAATAAGATTTTTGGCAACTCACGTGGAGATCACATGTGGATATTTTATGAATTCTTGTTTTGCCCTTAATGGGGTCGTTGGTTTTGTGATTCGTGTTTTTATAAATACGTTGTTGTTGGAGTTAAAGTAAGGATGTAGTTATGGATATAATATAATTGTTGAATTATTAGATTTCAAACCTATTGTTTCAATAAATAATAATAATAAAATCTAAATAAATGAAACCCTAGATTATAAAATTGTGAGTTATCAAATTTTTATTTAAATATATAATTCTCACTGATTTTTCTCCCTAAATATTTGTTTGGTATCTATCTTTTCTCTACATATTTGATTTAATCTAACTACGTTTCGATTTCTTTAATTATTTGCCACAAGATTCAATTTTATCCAAATCTTTTTTCATTTGCTTATACATTTGTCTGTTTTCATCTTTTTTCTATTCATTCGTTTACTTTCATATCACGTTTTTTTTTTTCATTTGTTTATTCATATTGTTATTAGATTCAAAAATTTTCATCATTTTTTATATTGATTTGAGTATATATTTTTATCTCGTTTTATCTCATATTATATTATTATACAATTGTTAATGTTTTGAAATACATTTTTAGTTATTTTACATTTCATTATCTAAAAATTATGTGTTTGTTAATAACATATAAGTGAGATTGAATTTACACATTTGTTTTTTCTTCTTAATTTCATTTTTTTTTTCATCCTCATCTTTTGATTTTACTAAACGATTCTATCCATCAATCCATTAATTTTTCCTTTTTCCTCCTCATATTTTCTTGTATAAAGATTCAATCTTCTGCTTCATTATTATAATTAGCTTTCTTCATTTTTCGACAAAAGAAGATGAAATCTTCTTCATCGGAGAGAATTATAGTTAGACATTACAATAAATTAGAACTTCCGCAATTGCAGTGGAGTCGAAGAATCGGAGTCATAATTTTTGTGTAGTGGTTGACTACTCTCTAATGTATTTGTTAATCTTGCAAATACACTATATTTGTACAATAATTCAGTATAAATAGATCCTTCTCCTAAACCTTTTGAGCACATTATTATCAAATTTGGTTTATCTAACTTTTTTTTTTCAATTAGTTAGCTTTTTGCTACTAGATTTAGTTTTATCTACATCCGTTTTCATTAGTTTAAACATATTGCTATTAGATTCAAAATGTAATATGAAGTTAAATATATTTCTAGTTTGTCTTCGGTGGGATTTAGAAATTAACTAATATACACTACACATACAATGTAATTGTAAGAGTTTTGAGATTAACTGATCTACATTTTACATAAACAATTTAATTGTAATATGAAATTATACAATTTTAACTATCATTTTTAATGTTTTCTGATTTAAATTAGATATTCTCCATGATTTTTCTCCAACAATATCTATGTGAATCTATCGTTTATTATCAGGTTTTATTTTATCTTATTTTTATTTGTTTATAAATTTTATTATCATATTCAATTTTTTTTTATATTATTACTATTCATATAGTTTATACTTTTAAAAATATAATCTAATGATAATAACAATATGTCATTGGTATATATATACATTTATTATATTTGTTATTTTAATAAGATTTGTTTAACATTGTTTTATTAAAAAGAAAAAAATGAAATCTAGCCCTCATTTCTAGAGATCCAATATAGTTATAGTTTTTTTTTGTGAAAAATAAAAAAATATAAGTACTCTCCTCCCTACATAGTATAAATATATATTTTTTGAAAAAAAAAACCCTAGTTCTACTTTACATCCCTCATATCCCACTCTTTTCTTTCTATTTTTCCTATTTCACATTTGCAACAAATCAATAGTCATAACATCTCCACAACCTCTCCTTTAAAATCTATGCTAGTACACCTTCCTCGTCGCAATGGTATTCTTGGACCACCTCCTTTAGAACCTCCCATACTTTCTTCTCTCACCATCACCCTCCCTGCTACATGTTAGCTTGCATGACTCTTAAGTCTTCTTTTTCTCATCAGCGACTAGTTCTCTAAGCAGTCGCATAGTACCACTTGCGACCATTGTACCATAGGCACACCATCATGTTCGTCCAATGAAGAAGCAACTGCTAACTGGTTGTTAGTGAGGACCATATTAGTTGGTTTTTGGATTTTGGAACCCTTTTTAAGATTTTGGCCAAGCTATATGCTTTTTAGCTTTTGGTTGAGAGTGTAATTTTTTTGCTCCTAGAATGTTTAGATAGACTGTATTTGCAGTTTTCAAGTTGTTTTTGAAGCATTGTCTTTTGTACTCAATTTGTTAGTTTTTTGGGTAGTTAGGTCATTTACTAATTAGTATTTTATATTATTTAAATTTGTATTGCTATTTTTATAATTTTAAAATATTTTTGACATTTTTCCAAATAAAACTTTAAAATTTGATATTTCTCTTGTCAACCCTAAAATTTAATTGATTGAGCTCAAGGGTCATCCAAGCCCAAGTTCACATTCTCTCATGAAAACTCCATAAATAGAGAAGTCTTCTTTCTTTTTGGGTCCATAAATTTAAAGCTCCATGAGAATTTAGAGAGAATTTACCATCAAAACTTCCCAAACTCCTACAAATTGAGCAACACTAAAGACTAAGCTCTTTCGAAGATAAGAAATATTCTTCTAAGACTTTAACTTCAAGAACATTCACAAGCTCTAACTTTCGAGTGAAGAGAAATAATCAAATGGTCAAATATTAAAAATTGAATCACACGCACATAAATCTATATAAACTCAAGTTCAAACTCCACAAATTAATTAAATGTTCCCTAAAAACTTATAAAGGGAATAAATTCAAATGTTAGTTATTATTAATTATTCGACTACATATTATAGTTGATCTAGGCCTAGTTCACCTAGTTATGGAATGAGTAACTTTCACTATTATTTTAGTTATGAGTCTCAAAAAAATGTTCTGATAAATATATGATATAAAATTATGCATGATGGGGAATTTAGAGGCACAAAAATAATAAGATTAAAAAATTGGAAGTTTTTTGCCCTAGCCAAATGGTAATAATAAGCTTCATTTTTGTGTCCACTTTTCGAAGATGGCATGGACATAAAATTACTTAAATTATGAAGAATAGCTACGTATAAGGTAAAAATGTTTTGATAAATATATGGTAAAATTTCTAATAGATTCATATCTATGTAATTATCATCCCAACTTATTTTAAGTTTTATTTTAAAGTATAAAAAGATATTTTTAGCGAATAAATAGTTATTATTTTATTTTTTTAAGTTGTTATTTTAAGAAAAAAAAACAAAACAAAACAAAACAAAACAGATCACATTCGAATTATGTTGGGTATAATTCATGTTTCTCATTATTTCCCTGGTATATATTAATATTTACAATAAAAGATATTTTTTTTACTAAATAATTTTTCTTTTTTTTTCAAGTTGTTACTTCTTTTTTTCATTTGGATTTTGTGGTGTATAATTTATGTGTCCCATTTTTACCTCTGTATATCTAAATATTTATGGATGAGTCCTTGGAAAAAGAAAATGAATATCTTTTGTTTTAAGATACTTTTTTATCCCTAACATGAATTTCTTGTCTCATTACCATATTTTATTTTAGTTTAACATAAGCTTCAACATTACAAGAAATTTGACTTTTCTCGACGAACGAAATCGTTGAAAAAAGTCCAAAAACTGTCGAAAAAGGTTTTTTCGACGCTTTTTCTAACATTGGTACAGTCGTCGAAAAAGCCCCATTGAAAAATCCTTCTCCCAACGAAAAAAAAGACCTTTTCATTTGAAGAAAAATATTTCACGACAGAACAAGTGGGGAGGTTTTTTGCCAACACCAATAGCAACTATCGTCATAAGTTACTTCTCCCAACGCTACAAATGGTTCTTAAACCGTTGAGAGAAGTACTTTTTGCTAATGGTCCATATTGGCATCGGCAGAAGGTTAAAAGTGCTCTGAAAATTATTTATCCCAATGCCAAATCAACGATTTGGCTATTGGGAAAGATTAACTTTTCCGACGGCTACCTTCTTCGGCGTCGAAAAAAGTTACATTCTCTCCATGATAACCTATTTTAGTGTCGGAAAAAGTTATGTTTCCTGACGACAAATTGACTTCGTGTAAAAAAAAAAAGTTAACAAAATGCATGAAATGATGCCTTTATGATTGAGATTTTTTTTTTGTGTATGTTGAATGAGAAATTTTAGACCAATCACAAGTCACCACGTCATTTGCTAAATTAACGACGAATTTCTAAATCATTGACTTTGGGTCCAATTAGAAGTTGACACATGTCCCGAATTGAATTGAAGACAAGTTTTGATGACGTCATGCGGTTGAATCAGATGAGATTAAATTGGTCCAATTTGATATTACTATTTGGTCTTAAAGTCCAAACTATAAAAAAAGTTGAATTGGACCCAAATTCCAGATCAGACCCAAAACCAACTAATTGGACCCAAGGTTCGGGCCCATGGACCAACCAAGCCCATAAAACCCACCTGAGAACTCTATAAATAGAGAAGTTCTCTTCATTTGTAAGAGCAGTATTTTCTACACTCAGAAGACCCAGAGAGAATTCACTAACAAGCAGAGGACTCCTGAAGACTCTTGAAGCTACACTCCTATAAGGCAGAAGACCTTTAAAGACACAAACACTCTTCCAAGACTTCTACTTCAAGCTTTCAAGACTCCTGAAGCTGCACTCCTATAAGGCAGAAGACCTTTGAAGACACAAATACTCTTCCAAGACTTCTACTTCAAACTTCAAAGACTCCTAAAGCTACACTCCTATAAGGCAGAAGACCTTTGAAGACACAAATACTCTTCCAAGACTTCTAATTCAAGCTTCCAAGACTCCTGAAGCTGCACTCCTATAAGGCAGAAGACCTTTGAAGACACAAATACTCTTCCAAAACTTCTACTTCAAGCTTCCAAGACTCCTGAAGCTGTACTCCTATAAGGCAGAAGACCTTTAAAGACAATAATACTCTTCCAAGACTTCTACTTCAAGCCCAAGACTCCTGAAGCTGCACTCCTATAAGGCAGAAGACCTTTGAAGACACAAATATTTTTCCAAAACTTCTACTTCAAGCTACCAAGACTCCTGAAGCTGCACTCTTATAAGGCAGAAGACCTTTGAAGTCTCAAATACTCTTCCAAGACTTCTATTTCAAGCTTCCAAAACTCCTGAAGCTGCACTCCTATAAGGCAGAAGACCTTTGAAGACATAAATACTCTTCCAAGACTTCTACTTCAAGCTTCCAAGACTCCTAAAGTTGTACTCCTATAAAGCAGAAAACCTTTGAAGACACAAATACTCTTCCAAAACTTCTACTTCAAGCTTCCAAGACATCTGAAGCTGCACGCCTATAAGGCAGAAGACCTTTGAAGACACAAATACTCTTCCAAGACTTCTACTCCAAGCTTTCAAGACTTCTACTTCAAGAACGTTCGGTGCTTTCCTTCACTAAGTCAAGCATATTCACCCAACTGAGAGAGCATCAGAGGATCAAATATTAGAGATCGAACCACATCGCATCAAATCAACTCCAGCATCAACACCAACTCAAGTTCAACTCCACGAAACACGTTTCTCCGAAAACCTCGTGCAAACAGTGTGTTTGGAATATTCTTTTCTTATTTACTAAATATCAAACCTTTTTTTCTTTTTAACAAGTATCAAACTTGTTTGGACCTTATAAATCTCAAATAAACTAAAATAAAAAACTGATAAAATTAATTAATAAGATGATCTTAAACATTACATATTATCCACAAACTCTTAACCTCCGAAATAAGATTACATTATATCCACAAAATATAAGTATTGAAATAACATTACATAATGTCCAAAAAACATAATCCACAAAGTACCTATAAAATACAAATCTACAACCTAACTTAGCTCGTCTGGAGATGCATCTTCAACATAAATCTCGAGACACCTATAAAATATAAATTTACATAGTTTTAATGCTCAATTTACCATATATCAAACTCAATATAAAACTTAAATCTCATTTTAAAAACATCATTATTTGAAATAAACCAATCCACATTTAAACGTAAAAAATCTCAAACTCAATACCATATTATAATCTCATACTTAATCTCAAATTCAATATAGAACTTAATACCAAACTTAAATTTAAACATAACTATGCATTTACCCCTATACCAACATTAAAGCTAACATAAGAACGTTGCATACACACATTTACATATTTTAATCTCAAACTCAATATACCATACACTAACTATACGTTTATGTTGTTACCATAACTGCAGGATAACAACATATACAGTCTTCTATTTAGTTTGCTACCAATATTGAAGAGCTCATACCTAAGTCGATTTATCTCCTTTTGATTTCATGGTTGTAAAATCATGGCTTTCAAGTCTTCCATCTCCGTTTGTCCTTTTTCTTCCATTTTGTCCAATCTAGCCTTTAAGGATTGTATCTCTTGTCATTGCTCTACTATAACTTGTGAGGAGGATGCATTCAATAATAATTTCTCTTTTCTTGATTTTTTAGGCTTCGTCCAATCTAGCCATTTCATCCAATTTAGCCTTTAAGGAGTGTATTACCATTTGACTCTACATCAACAACTTAAACAAAAATTGTATGACAAGTTTATATAAACAAATTTATATTGAAGAATAAAGACTTACATATGCATCATCAAATGAGTTATCACTCTTAGAGTGCATATGCTTAAACAAATCTATTAGGTCAATTGCTTGATCGTTGAGTCCTTTCTGTAAAAAAAAATCATATAAAAGATATTAATAATACTTTCTTACAAATCAAATAGAAAATTATTTTTATTTCTATTGTGGATTCTAGTATGCATATGAAAGTCTTAAAACTAGCTGTATGAATGAACTTTAGAGCTAACCAATTATTTTGATTAGTCTCCCACTTTCTAATAAAACAAAAAATAAATGTGAAATGAGTAATTCAAATGTAAGTAAACCAAAAAAAACACAAAATTCTTACTTTCCATTCAATGAATTCAAACTTATTGCGTAAAAAGTGTCAATCTTCGTTTTTTAATATATTAGTCCATTTAGTGAATTCAAAGTTATTAAGGTTTATCTTCCTTGAAATAGTTTGAAAGAGAAATTATTTTTTAAATATATTAAGGGAAAAGGAAGTGGACTTATTTTTCCACAATTTCAAATATTCATATAATTCAACCAAATATTAATCCCAAGTTATCTAACAACAATATTCAATCACAAATTAAAACTAATGTACAAAACAAACAAATTAACTCAACATAGAAAAAAAAAATCAATTAACTTAACATCCAAAGCAAACCATTGAACTCCATCTAAAAGAAACATATTCAATCAACATACAAAATAAACCAATCAATTCAAAAATTAACCACTGAACTCAACATCCAAAATATACCAATTAACTCAACATCCAAAACAAACAATTTAACTCAATATCAAAATAATTATGAAATTCAAGATAATAAAACATCTAGAGCTAACATTTATCTAAAATTGGTTTCAAGCATATAGATATGAAATTTAATCTTAAAACTTATCTAAAATTTCAACTTGATACTAAGAATTAACTAAATATGAGATTCAAAATTATAACATTTAAATCTAACATTTATGCTCACAAACAACACCCAATATAGTGTGAAGGAAAATACAGTGCCAACTCATATTCCAACGGCTAATCAGCAAAACTCCATGAGCAAAAGTTATACAAATTCATATTAATTAAGCATGCTTAGTCCTATTCATTCATTTTATTGCTAAGTGTACAGTGGTCTCCTTTTTCCTTGTCTTTTCTATTATCCTCTATGTAAAAACATGCTTCTTCTGGTATATCGTCTTGACAGCGGAGCAAATGGCTAACGCCTCATCAACAGTAAATGTTGGTGGTTCATTTAGTAGCCCTACCTACAGTAGCCTTAAACTTGACTGAAACAACTTTTTGTTGCTGAAAAACTTGGTTCTCCCAATTTTAAGGAGTTATCGTTTAGAGGGGCACTTGACTGAGGAAGATGGTTTGTCCTCCCGTGCTGATTCAGTCTGCAACTGCTGCACCATCGACCAACCAAGTAGCTCCAACGATCGTGCAATCTACCCAACTTGAGATTGCCTTTGAGCCTGTTGTGTCTAGAGCTTCAAGTTCGTCCACGGTCTCCTATGTCACGATGAGCCCCTTGTATGAGTCTTGGATTGCTACTCATCAACTTTTATTGGGTTGGGGTTGGCTCTATAATTTTATGACGGTTGAAGTAACCACCCAAGTCCTGGTCATGAGAGTGCCCAAAGTCTGTGGAGTGCCATATAAAAGCTATTTGGGATCCAATCTCATGTTGAAGAAGATTATCTTCGCCAAGGATTTCAATCCACTCGAAAAGGTTCTATGAAAATGATTAATAATCTACGAATCATGAAAAATCATGCAGATGATCTAAAGCTTGCCGACAGCTCAGTTCCTCCTCGATCTCTAGTTTCTTAAGTCCTAATTGGGCTAGATGAAGAATATAATCCTATCGTGGCCACTATTCAAGGTCAGATTACCACAAAGTGGTCTGATCTTCAGTTGGAGTTAATAAGTTTTGAGAAATGTATTGACTTCAAAATACCAGCAAATCGATTTCTCTTGAAATTCGTTCTTCTATAAATCTCACAACAAGCAATAGTCCAAATTTCGATGGGAATAAGCAACAGCAGAACCCCACTAACAGTCGTCCTCCTCGGAAATGGTCGTGGAAGAGGAAATGGTCGTGGAAGAGGTCGCGGTCGTTGGAATGGTGCCAACAATAGACCAATTTTTCAAATATTCTTTAAATAATGGCACACTACATGACTTACTATAAGCTGTTTAATAGGGGATTCTCTCCCAATTAGAACAATACTCAACCAAATCAAGCACAAAACACGGTTCGAATATATCATCTACCCACTCAGGTATTTCTCGCAACCCAGAGTAACAATCTGTTTCTGGTAACTCCTGAATCTATTGTTGATCCCAACTGATACATGGATAGTGGTGCCTCAAATCATGTTACCAGAGACTCGAACAGCATGACCCACTCTTCTGAATATGAAGGTATTGAAAAGGTTATTGTTGGTAATGGATGTGTTTTACCCATTTTTCATGTTGGTTCATGTTCTTTAGTAACTCATAATGGTTTGTTGGATCTGAAAATGTGTTGTGTATTCCTAAAATAGAAAAAAAAAACCTTATTAATGTTTCTAAGTTAGCACAAAATAATAGTGTATTTATTGAATTTCATGATAGTTATTGTCTTGTTAAGGAGCTCATACAGTCAAGGTGGTGCTAAAGGGGGAACTTAGTGATGGACTGTACAGGTTAGAAATAATAGGAGTCACTGGTAGTGCTTCAAGTTCGATTGACTCTTGTTTGAAGTTGAATGGTAAAATAATGGCTTGCTCTATTGTTGTTCAGAATATTAGTGTTACTCCCAAACCTAAATAGATCTCCCTTTTCCTTTTCGACACTTTCAACACTGCCTTCATCTCCCAGACCGGTTCCATCCTCTTCTTCTATCTTACCTCCCAACTCTCCTCCTGTCTCGCCTCCTTCCCCTCCCACAGCACAAGTCATTGGTCATCCCATGATTACCTGTGCAAAGTTCAGCATCTTTAAATCAAAGGTGTGGCTTGCTTCAACTGCTAAAACTGACTGAACCATTCATGATCCCATGCGAGTCGTTGATGCCCTACCTACACCTGTTGGAAGACTGCAATGGATCTTGAGATTTAGGCGTTCTTAAAAAACAATATGTGGGATTTGGTGTCATTACCTTTTAATAAAAATGTTGTTGGTTCTTGGTGGGTGTTCCACATCAAGCGAAATTTCAATGGTTTTATACAACGATACAAAGCAAGATTGGTTGTCAAAGGCTTTCATCAAAATTCGGGCATTTACTTTTTCGAAACATTCAATCTAGTGGTTAAGGCATCAACTATTCGGATTGTTCTTATTCTTGCGGTCTCCTCCAGCTGGGATCTTCGTCAATTAGACTTTAATTATGCATTCCTCAATGGTCAACTTGATGAGGATGTGCATATGGCTCAACCCCTCGAGAATGTTAATACTTCTCTTCCAACTCATGTCTGCAAATTATGAAAGGCCATATATGGCTTAAAATAGGCATCGCGCGCATGAATAATATCTTGAAAACCACATCTCTCTTAGGGTTTTGTCAATAGCAAAGCTGATACATCTTTGTGTTGGGGTTGATGCTCTAAAGTCTCGTGTCCTGTAGTTTGTAAACAGTTTGTACGAACGCTTGTGATATAGAATATATGATATTTTACTTCACTTCTTGTTTTTGCTCAGTTGTTTGTTTTATTTGCTTTACCACAAACCAATAAACCTAAAATCCCTGGTTATCTATATGTAACTTAAGCATGTATGTGGTGACATACAAGTGGATCATGTCTTAAGTGATAACCAAAATGGTATGTAATATATGGATATAGGAGGGAAACCTTATCCTGGTAATGTTGCGGATACGGCTCGCTTTATGGAATGGTCAAGTGTTGTGACTTGTCACAGATGGTCTGATTCTAATCATTCATGTACGAGACATGCGAGCGGAGGCATCCTATACAAAGAGTTTGTATAAGACCTTACCACGAAGTGTTAACGTCTCGTTATATAACACCATTCATGATAGAAACTTCACTTCATTAGGATGACCATAGGTAACATGACCTCAATCCTGAGTGAGTTGGGAACTCCTGCCATTGAGAGCTCCTTTGATTTGCATGGGTGCGAGTGGGCAGGTCGCTGACTCAAACCTACCACTTTGGGGATTCGTCCGATTTGGGAGCTAGGAACTCAACTACACAAGATGGAATTCACTCCTTCCCTGAAATAGGGGCAAGTAGATAGATAGCTCCCTTAAGAGTTGATTCCAGGGCTTGAACGATGTGGTGCCACACACCTTTTCTTGGCCTGAGAGGTGTTCACACATAGTTAGACTATGTTGTATTGTTCATTAAAGGAATTAGTGGTACTTCAGGAGTGAGATGTAACTACAGGGGAAAAACGGTATATTGGCCCAACTATACTTAAGAGCATCTGTGAGGGGTCATCGTACTCATGATTAGTTATATCCAATGGACATAGAAATATATCTGTGGTAAGAAGAGTTCAGCTGTTGGTCTTTAGTGGAATGTCTGGCAGTTAATGGATGGTGGATCTCGTGGCTAAAGAGTTTAGTCAGCTATTCATGTACGGTTGGAGATTCGAACCACAGGTCCATAAGGTTCCCTTGGTAGCTTGGATAAAGTCAAGAATCAGTTTTTGGGTCAGTTTGAAATGTTCAAATTGACAAGAGGGAATTCGATTATATATGATATAATTGAACTGGTTAATTATATCTGATATAATTGACTAAATGTATTAGATACATATTTTGGAGGAAATTAGATATAAATATGATTTATATCAAGTGAAGGAGAAATTACTATAGTAGATATGTGATATCAAATTATAGATTAAGAATACAATATGATTATATTCATTATTTATTTAAATAGGTGATTATGAGATGATTGGCCGAGAATTTCTCCTAAATCGTGTGAAAGTGGGAAGATTGATTTTGGTTATTGTAGCTGAAGAATAAAATGAAAATTGTTTTCATTTTTGTAAAGAGTTCAAAAATTTGCTTAATATGTGGAAACTTCACGATCGCTTAGTTGAGAGCCTATATGATAGCGCCCATCGCCTAAACGATTGCACACCCGTGCACTAAACGATCGCTCACCTTCTCTAAACGATTGCTTAGCGCGCCAAGCTTTTCTAAATGATCACTTACTAATTACTAGACGATTGCTTAGTAAAATCTACACAATCGTGTATCTTTCTCTAAGCGACAAGCACCCGACTATACGATAGTCACCTACTATCTCCCACTTGCTTGTTCGTTCTACACGATCATCCTTTCCTCCTCCCTCTACCAATTCCATCAAAGACCACTCTTTGGATTCTCACTCCGAGAATACCAAAGGCTTCAAGTGGTGGTGTCGTCCCTGGTTGCTACTTGTTAGTGCACTGCCATTCGTATAGACAATCGTGGTGTTGTTAGGTGACTGATTGTTGGGCGATTTGGACCGTAGAGGAGTCGCTTCCACTAGGTTGAGTTCGAGTGAAGATAGTCTTCAACTGGTACGTTTACTCAATCTGTTGTATTTTATTTGTCAAATCATGCCTATAATTAGTGCTAAAATGCATACCTATTTGTTAAAATGTTTGTGTGGTAATTTGGTCACAATGAAATAGGAAAGATCTGAACACGCTCATGGATACTCTTGTTTAAGATTTTCTTCAATTGGTATCAGAGTCAGGTTTTGATATTCCAATTTCATTGATGCAACGAATTGCATATACATTCACGGTGAGTGCATATCTGCTCTTTGTTTAATATTAAATTGTTTGTGGATGTGCTGATTAATGGAGTTTTCTGAGATGTAACCTCGGTTTGATTAATTCTTTTGCATTTTCGGTTAATTGTAAAGGCCTCAACGTTTTTTAGCATAACTAATTGTTATCGTGTCTGTAATTCAAAGTTAGTTTTAGTCTTGAGTCGTTCGTGAAGAAGTTCGGAGCAAGAGTTGTTGTTCTTCGAGGAAGAAGACAATCAAGGGCTGATCAGGTCGTGTAAACGATGGGGTAAGCGATTGCTGAGTATCGGATACTCGGGTGTCGTTTAACACACGCACGCACTAGACGATCATTTAGCTCAGCAAGCTTCATCGCTTAGTAGCTGACTAAATGATCGCGGAGTAATGCATGGTAAATCGTTTACCTTTCGCCACATTAAGTGATCGCCTAGACGATCAGGCTTCGCAAGCTCGTTGTCATCTAAGCGATCATTTAGCTTTTGCGCTATCGTCTAGTGTGTGCTGAGTGATCGTTTACCTGCGGCGTTTACTAAACGATGGAGTTCTCCTGGTGGTTTGTTGATATAATTTTAGGGACGCATTTTGTTTTATTTTATTATTATTAAGGACGGATGGGTTTGAACATGCAATCATGCGTTAGACATAACTGATGCATTTGCTCCCATACATCTGAGGTCATACGTCGGAATGATGATGCGTTAATCTTAGCATGCAATGACCACACATTCCTATCACAAGTTTTCTTACGCTTGCGCCAAGTATAACACAAACGCAAGTTTCTCGGGTAATCCGAGGTCGAACAAGGGAACTTGTCACTCAATAATCTTTGTGAGGTGATGCATTTGAGGCGATGAATAAGAACAAAAATAAAGTGAAGAAGGTTTAACTATTTTACACACTACTCCTACTCCTAACTAAACAGATGGAGCAATAGAAGACTTGCAATGAGAATAGGTAGAAATACAACAACCATTAACGCATAGTAATGTTTACTATCTTAAATCACTCGAGTAATCCCAGCTCGTTGCACTAACGCATCACACCTCTAGGTGGTCAGCCGCATGACTATATCTCTATAGTGCATAGTTGCGTCGAGCATAAGATTGTGCCTGTCTCTAGGAACAATACAAACTTTGCTTAGTGCATTCCATCCCTTACCTTCTTAGGCACTTAGACGCGGCTACTTAACTTATAGACAAGCAATGTAGCATCCCATAGATAGGCATTGCCACAACCTTTCACCAAGCAAAGAGGATTAACTCACTATACTCGCACAATGCACACCTCTCGGTGGGTTGCTACATGCGTTCTATCTCTAGGCTACACAATTAAGCATGTGATTGACTTTGATAAATAAACGCTGAAGATAAACTCTGATAGAGATGAAGATGTGTAATGAAGAAATTAAGATTTGCATTGATCACAAAATATCTTAATATCTCAAGCTAAAATGTAATATAATACAGGGATTAGAAGGGAGATGAAGGACTCTGCGTCAAGGCTACCGGTGGTGCCATGGTTGAATGGTGGAAATGTCTCTCTCGAGCTCTATCTTCGGCGAATGCTCCGATCGTCACTCGGTCTGGATTGTGAAAATGAAGAATTCTCACTAGAAATCTCTTTTAAACTCTCATCTGTGATCACAAACTTTTACCTTGAGGCAGAAGCTCGGATGTCTTAAAATGAAGGTCTCAAGAGCTATTTATAGTATTTGGACGCCAAAAGCTATAATGATGAAGGTATAGCTCACTGCTTCTTTTTCCGCGGTATGGGTGTTGTCACATCGCCTTATCTTGTTGATATTCCCAAGGCATGCGTTCGAGCTTAATTTAGCTGAAGTTATCAACGCGTTCTACCCATCTTGCAATCTTCTATTATGGCTGTCACTCCATGGCCGTAATCTCTATTTGTTCACTGCGTTCTCCATGCGTTGGACGCATGCGTTTACCACAACTTCCATGCGTTGGACGCATGGGGTTTCCATCTGCGTTCGTCTTTTGCGGTCGCCTAGCTTTAGCGCATGCGTTTGTCTGTGATTGCTTATTACAAACGCAGACAAACGCATGCGTTTGATTCCTCGATAGCTACAAAAATATACACTTTGGCACGGAATAACGCATAATATTGGGTCAGTGAGGTTTTAGGTGTTTATCGATGCAAAACTCAATTTTTCACAAGTTCTAAGTATTATCACTGCGTTTTCTACCTATTAGCCCTCATAATTCTAAATAAAAGGCTTATAATAACTGACATTTCTGCCAGTTATCACCCCTCCCCCCCCCCCCCCCAAACTTAGAATCATGCTTGTCCTCATGCATGCGTTACACTCAAGAAATTCTTAACTCACTTTCCGGCGTTTCTTTGCGATGACCAGCTTTTCAGAATATAATTAACTCATACATTTAACCATGGTTGCAATGTTCTCCTCTACTTTGGCTGCTTCTTCAAAGAGATCTTATCTAAGTTGAAATTTGGCAAGCCTTTGCTCAAAAACTTTTTATTCATTCTCCGCAACTTTGCGTTCAGCTCATGAGAATGCATTCGTTCAAAACAATTCAAGCTTATGCGTTTACTTATTCGAATACGGCGTTGAACCTGGTTACACTCTTCATTTTGGCTTACCCCCCCGTGTGTCATGCGGGAATCCAACTTCGGTTGTGTTCCATATTCAACTCAACTCATGTCTTGCTTAATTTGGCTTGCGCCAAACAGAGGAGTTGTGTTGATGCGTCGATCCTGGCGATTTACCTTCGTTTTGGCTTGCCCCCACGGGTGCATGTGGACATCCAACTACGGGTAAATGCCTTTCACAACTTAACTCTTATCAACATGGATTTCCCCATTGCGTTGACAGTGGAGTTGTTATTTTCAAAAGTTTTTTTTTTTAAGGAA
Source organism: Benincasa hispida (assembly GCF_027475165.1). Lineage (NCBI taxonomy): Eukaryota > Viridiplantae > Streptophyta > Magnoliopsida > Cucurbitales > Cucurbitaceae > Benincasa > Benincasa hispida. The sequence continues at coordinate 41,946,680 of NC_143482.1, read as the reverse complement.
ATGAACGCAATTCTCCGAGAACGCTGCAAGCTAAAAGAAAACTCAACAGGAATGTGATAAAAAATGCTTGAGCAAAGGTTTGCACATACCAAAACTATAGACTTTCACAATTTGAATAGGCTATTAAAAGTAAGGAGCGCCTTGCGATAACTAGCTAGAGGACGTGGTGAATTATTTGTACCATCATAGAGGCATCGCAAAGAACCACAGTCAGAAAATGAGAATTCCAAAAGGATAATGCATAAAAGATAACAAGAAAAGAACCTTAAGTAGAAGAACGCATGCGACAATGCATTGGAGTTCATGTGATTGAAGACATGCATTAAAGGGTGTGGAGGATTCTTCCATTGTAACTGCACACAGAGGAGAGTTAATATCACACCTACAAGGAGCAAATGCCCCACAACCAAGGAAGCAGCCGCATATCCAAAATAACAATAAATAAAAGTGATAACCTAAACTAAGGAAGCAATGTAAAAGATAGAGCAAAAGACGTCCCTGGAGGAATTGGAGTGTTGTCACCGCAAGGAGTCTCCCATGCAGGAGATGGCTCTCAACTGCTTGGGTCAAGGGCTCATCCTGACCATTGGAGCTTCCAGCAATTGTTGGACGCATGATGATTGACATGCGTCTAAGACTGCTTCCAACTCATGTGACAGATAGCCTTTCTATCTGGGGGTCAATATTTGACTTTCAATGTATTGCCTATACTTCAAATATTGTTTGCAGCTTGGTCACACAATCTACAATACGCCCAAGATTGAAACGGTGCCTAAAAAAACAAAAAACTTCACAAAACATTAGCTGCCAAGTCCCCGGCAACGGCGCAAAAACTTGTTGATATAATTTTAGGGACGTGTTTTGTTTTATTTTATTATTATTAAGGACGGATGGTTTGAACATGCAATCATGTGTTAGACATAACTGATGCGTTTGCTCCCATGCGTCGGAATGATGATGCGTTAATTTTAGCATGAAATGACCACACGTTCCTATCACAAGTTTTCTTACGCTTGCGCCAAGTATAACACAAACACAAGTTTCTCGGGTAATCCGAGGTCGAATACGGGAACTAATCACTCAGTAATCTTTGTAAGGTGATGCGTTTAAGGCAATGAATAAGAATAAAAATAAAGCAAAGAAGGTTTATGTCACACCCCACCCCAGATCACCCTCTTAGCCTAGAGCAGGACGTGACTGCAGCAATTATCAACCCTTAGGCTGACTTACTGCCTAAAAACTCTTACGGAATAACTCTGATACCAAATACAAATTATATGCAACGGGATGGCTGTAGGCCTACAATTTATTAACTTGGAAACTTAATATGTTTAGAGTATTTACAACATTAGATTTACAAGTCCCAAAACCCACAAACCCTAGTCCCTATATGAACAATAGCAACATGTATATAGAATCCACCTAGCAAACGGTTACAAGTCTTTTGGTCCTTTAAACATTTGAAAACGGGGTGAGCTTACGCCCAGTGAGTGACCGAGAAAACATAGTAAATTCTCATGCATAATTTCAGAAAATAGTTTTATCTGAAATATAAACTTTTGCAGCATAAATATTTTCAAAGCGTAATGTATATAAAACTGTTTTAAACATAAAATAATAAAATCATTTCTCAAATCAAAGTACTGTGTTGCTGGTAAAATAATCCCAACACCAACAACTAGTCCAGAGAGAACCCTTTTGCTCAATCTCTGACTTTATTCACCTGTGGCCACACTAAGTACCTTCACATATTAGGTACTACTGCTCAGATACCTTCTCCTTGTACTTTAGTATCGAGCTATTAGGATACCTTCTCCAACGTACTTCAGTATCCCATTGGCTTGGTACCTTCTCAAGCGTACTTCAGTACCAATAGATACCTTCTCCTTGTACTTCAGTATCTAGTTGGGTGGATGCCTTTTCCTTGTACTTAGGCATCGCATTTTACCAAAACTATTTATAAACAACTTTTCTCTTTAAAGCATGTACAGTATAACACATATACAACATGGCTTTAAAGATGGTAACGCATGCTAGATAATATCAATACATATACATATGTAAATAGTTTTTCAACAATAGGCATGCCTTCACAACACAATTCAGATCTTGCTTGGAAACCACTTTATAAAACTAGTAGGCATGAGAATTATTTTCGCAAACATGCTTTCTATAAATGTTTTAATCAAAAAAATTTAAAAACATTTTAGTTCGAAAACATTTTAGCCACTCATATCGAACTCTTAGGAACTTTTCACTCTAGTAGCTCCTCGGGTCCCTTTTTCACCCCTAGAATCCAGATTCAAATTACAACTTAAATTACTCATAGTTCCATACCTTATTTGGAAATGCTTCCTTCTACAAACTTATTATAAAATGTCTTAGGAATCTTACCCTAAACTTTCAGCTCATAATTTCTTGTGGTTTGGCCGGAATCTCAAAATCTTCAAGACTGGCTCAGACTGATTCGATAGTCTGACCCTTCTGCATTCTTCTCAACCTCCAGCCCAGTTCGTTTGAGATTTTTCCTCCGCCAGCCCTACTCTGAAAACTAGACTTCCAGAACTTTCAGATGGCTTTAGAATTACTCCAAACGCACAAGTAGATTGGAAGATAAACTCGTCCAAATTTGACATATTCCTCTGAACCCTCACTGCCCTCTACTTTCTCTACGAAATTTATGATTTTTGTGTGATTTGAAAATGAAATCCCAACTCCCTATTTATAGGCATTCAAATTGCTCGTGGGATTGACAGCACCTACTTGGCTACATGACCAAATGTTTAATCTTCCCTTTATCAACGTAAGCTGACTTCACCTTGATTCAATGTGTTCTTCCCAAACACATCCAACACAAAATTTCTTAGGGTTTAAGAATTTCTCTTAATCAGACATCTAGATTTTAATTGATGTTTGACCTTACGTCTTCAAGCTTTATTTATATTCAAATTAGGGTTTTTAAATGCATAATCCACCCCAACGCGTCCAAATACATCGCCCAAAAGCTTGCTCGGCCGTTAAATGCATAGGCGAGGCGTGGGTGTGACGTTCGAATTGGACAAAGTAAGGCTAACGCATAGGCGCTCTCGCTCTTTCCGCTCTCGGCAGTGTCGCTCACTCCACTCTTGGCAGTGTCGCTCTCTCCCACTTTCTCGCTGGTCTCGCTCTCTTCACTCTCGCTCTCTCCAGCTTTAACTTTTCTCTCCACTCTCGCTCTCTCCAGCTTTCTCACTGGTCTCGCTCTCTCCCATCTTCTATCCAATCTCGCTCTCTCCCATTTCCTCTCCAATCTCACTGGTCTCAATCTCAATGATCTCATTCTCAACGATCTCGCTCTTAGCTACTGCGAACATTGTTCTTCGTACACGTTTGCTTACCACTTTGTGATACTTTTACATGGATTTTCCAAATTTTTCCAAAGTAATTTCCCATATTTTTTGCATTTCACATAAATTCCATATTTTCTCAATCCTTCAGCCATAACGCATTTCACATAACTTCTCTACACTTAGTCGAAATTTCACAAACTCAATTTTCATATTATTCCACACTAGCTCAACCTACTTATTATTTTTCCCCAACTTTCCCAACTCAATTCCATATTTTTCTTTTCAAATCCCCATCCCTTCTTCACCATTTCATACTAACTTTCTCATCAACCTACTCAACTTATTTATATAAATTTAAATAGAGACACACAAATAAGTGGAAAATTAAGACAATTTAAATAAGAAAACACACTTAAGTGTAAAATTGGGATTCGGGGTTCACAGTTTAACTATTTTACACACTACTCCTACTCCTAACTAAACAGATGGAGCAATAGAAGACTTACAATGAGAATAGGTAGAAACACAACAACCATTAACGCATAGTAATGTTTACTATCTTAAATCGCTCGAGTAATCCCAGCTCGTTGCACTAACGCATCACACCTCTAGGTGGTCAGCCGCATGACTATATCTTTATAATGCATGGTTGTGTCTAGCATAAGATTGTGCTTGTCTCTAAGAATAATACGAACCTTGCTTAGTGCGTTCCATCCCTTACCTTCTTAGGCAGTTAGACGCAGCTACTTAACTTATAGACAAGCAATGCAACATCCCATAGACAGGCGTTGCCACAGCCTTTCACCAAGCAAAGAGGATTAACTCACTATACTCGCACAACGCATACCTCTCGGTGGGATGCTACATGTGTTCTTTCTCTAGGCTACACGATTAAGCATACGAGTGACTTTGATAAATAAACGCTGAAGATAAACTATGATAGAGATGAAGATGTGTAATGAAGGAATTAAGATTTGCATTGATCACAAAATATCTTAATATCTCAAGATAAAATATAATACAATACAGAGATTAGAAGGGAGATGAAGGACTCTACGTCAAGGGTGCCAGTGGTGCCATGGTTGAATGGTGGAGATGTCTCTCTCGAGCTCTATCTCCGGTGAATGCTCCGATCATCACTCGGTCTGGATTGTGGAGATGAAGAATTCTCACTGGAAATCTCTTTCAAGCTCTCATCTGTGATCATAAACTTCTGCCTTGAGGCAGAAGCTCGGATGTCTTAAAATGAAGGTCTCAAGGGCTATTTATAGAATTTGGACGCCGACAGTTGTAATGATGAAGGTATGGCTCACTACTACTTTTGTCGCGATATGGGCGTTGTCACATCGCCTTATCTTATTGATACTCCCAAGGTATGCGTCCGAGCATAATTTAGCTGAAGTTATCAACGTATTCTACCCATCTTGCGATCTTCTATTATGGTTGTCACTTCGTGGCTGCAATCTCTATTTGTTCACCGCGTTCTCCATGCATTGGACGCCTGCGTTTACCGCAACTTCCATGCGTTGGACGCATGGGGTTGCTGTCTGCGTTTATCTTTTGCGGTCGCCTCGCTTCAGTGCATGCATTTGTCTGTGATTGCTTATTAAAGCATGCATTTGATTCCTGCGATAACTACAAAAATAGACACTTTGGCACGGAATAACGAATAATATTGGGTCAGTGAGGTTTTAGGTGCTTATTGACGCAAAACTCAATTTTTCACAAATTCTATGTATTATCACTGCGTTTTCTACCTGTTAGCCCTCATAATTCAAAATAAAAGTCTTATAATAACTGGCATTTCTGCCAGTTATCACGGTTCAAGACCTGGTTCGCCTGTGAACTGGTTTGCTCGGTGGAAAATGTAATAGATAGAGTTATTTCATTTCGATTTTGTAAAGGTTCATCCTAGTCCATTAATCCTTGGTTTATTACATGAGATGTATGGCTATTAATATGTCATATGGTATGCACATATAGTAAATCCCACCTTAGGTTATGCTTTGGTCATGCATCATCTCTTTATTGTAAATGGTATAATTTAGAGAAGCATAATTAAATTATGTAAAAGCATGCTCATGCATCATATAATATAAAAGTTATATTTATGCATACATAAAAAACATTGACATGCATCATCTTTATATTATAATTGTTATAGTATAAGGGTGTATGGAAAGCATGTTTGCTTGGTTATTACGGTTATATATAAAAGTTATGTATAGTAATAAGCGTTATAAAGCATGACACATAGGTTTCTTTATAAGCATTATAAACACCTAGTTATGCGCAATGTGTTTTAGTTGTTTCTTTTTAATGGTTAAAGAGAAATTAGAACTAAAAGCAATAGTAAAGATATGCATACTCACTTAGGTTTAATTCATGGTTTTAAAATGATTGAAACTTGGATGACATAGACCTAAGATCATGGTTCATTAAAGTGTTAACGGAAACGTAACATCCCTACCTGGGAACCTACTTGGAAAGGTGAATTAGATAGATTTGATGCATGCATGCAATTAAGGACGGTCCATTAAAGTGTTTAAATCTGACTACTTGAACTTGTTCATAATTCATAGACAAAAGTTGTTTATGAGCAGACTTAAAAAGATGACTTAGACTAAAATCAGTAGCTAGATTGTCTAGATTGATGAACCACTAGGTAGAACATTCAGTGGGAGGTACTTGGGGCATATAATGCTTCACTTCAACCTTTCATGCTTCTCCTATATTGTCCACACCATGAGATCTACCTTCGGCCTTGTGGCACCTTAGGAGTGTCTCCCTAATGGATGGTGTTTGGGTAGGTCAATATCAAGGTGGATGGAGAGAGTGTTCATAGTAAGTGGGAGCGGAAAGTGTGACAGCATATCTTTTGGTCTCCCTCGTTAGATTGAATAAAGTTTTTGCATCTCCTTGAGGCACCCTGGGAGTGTCCCCCTAGAGGATGACAGTTTTGCGCGTTTCTTTATTTGATCTCCTGTAAGAGGATAAGGTTACTTAGTCTCTTGTCCTAATATACTTCTTCCCTACGGTGGGCTCATTAGAGCGGGATTCTGGCATCACAAGCGAGGGGTCACACTTACGCGGAATTGTTAAAGGTTAACAGTTCTAGACCAAATAAATGGTGGTTGTTGGTTTAGTTCCAAGAGTTGGTTCGGTCTAATGGTTGAGAATGTCTTATCCTAGTGAAGGGGCATCTGATCACCCCACCAGTGACGTTTGTCCTACCTCGTTGGGGCATCATTGCAAAATAGAAGTCTTAAACTTAGGGTACTTGAAACTGTTTTGCAAAATTAATTGGTTAAAATGTGATTTAGAAAAATCTAATAAAAGTTTTGTTCATTTTTCAGTAACAATATTTTGAAAAATGGCCACAACCACTTTAACTTTACTTATCGCCGAGAAATTAACTGGCGATAACTTTTCAACATGGAAACACATGATCATAACAACATTGATCATTGAGGATCTCATGTTTGTCCTTACGGAGATCTGTCCTCTTATTCCAGCTCCCAATGTCGCTCGAAATGTTCGAGAGGCATACGAGTGATGGACATGGGTGAATGAGAAGGCCCGAGCCTATATCTTGGCAAGTCTTAATGAAGTCTTGGCCAAGAAGCATGAGCCCATGGCTCAGCGCGTGAAATCATGAAGCCCCTACAGGAAATGTTTGGACAATCGTCTGAATAGCTTCAGCATGAGACTCTTAAGTACATATTCAACTCCAAAATGGAAGAAGGCACCTTTGTTCGTGAACATGTGCTTAACATGATGGTCCACTTCAATGTGGGGGAGTTGAATGGGTCTACCATCGATGAGGGCAGCTAGGTTAGCATAATCCTACATTCTTTGTCGGAGAGCTTCCTACACTTTGTTAGCAATGTGATTCTTAACAAAGTGAAATACAATATTACAACTCTCCTCAACGAGTTGCAGACCTGCCAATCTTTACTAAATAGTAAGGAGAGGAAGAAGGCTTAAGAAAATGTTGCTTCATCTTCCAAGAAGTTCCATAGAGGTTCAACCTTAGGAACGAAGTCTGCACCTTCTACTTATAAGTCTACAAAGGGGAAGAAGAAGAATGGTGGTAAGGGGAAAGGGAAGTGCATGCTAACCCATCGTCTGTCGCCCCAAGAAGGCGTCCGCCACTGATTGAAAAGGGAAAATGTTTCCACTGCAACCAAGATGGACACTAGAAGAGGAACTGTCCTTGCTGGCTGAAGGAAAGGAAGGCCGCCAAGGCTAAGGCTAAGGCAGATAAAGGTAAATATGATTTACTTATACTTGAAACTTGTTTAGTAGATAATGATGATTTTGCCTGGATAATTGATTCGGGCGCCACTAATTAAGTTTGATCTTCTTTTCAAAGGATTAGATCCTGGCGACAACTAGAGGCTAGTGAGATGACGATGCGAGTAGGCATCGGGCACGTCGTCTCAGCTGTGGCAGTGGGAAGGATCCAGTTATCTTTACAGAATATGTTTCTTATTTTAAATGATGTATATATTGTTCCTAAACTTAAGAGGAACCTTAGTTTTTTAAAGTACTTGTTACAATGTAAATACACTATTTCATTTAATGTGGATAAAACGCTTATTCATAAAGATGGTGTTAATATTTGTACAGCATATCTAGAAAATAACTTGTATATACTAAGTCCGTTACCCATTAGTTCCCTCCATAACACATAATTGTTTTAAACTGTCGTAACTTAAACTAAACGTCAACGAATTTCTCCAAAAGAAAATGCCCAACTTTGGCACCTTCGTTTAGGGCACATCAATCTCAATAGGATTGAGAGATTGATAAAGAATGGACTTCTAAGTGAGTTAGAAGAAAATTCTTTACCGGTGGGCGAATCTTGCCTTGAGGGTAAGATGACTGAACGACCTTTTACTGGAAAAGGTTATTGAGCCAAAGAGCCTCTTGAGTTAGTACATTATGACCTTTTTGGTCCTATGAATGTGCGAGCCCAAGGTGGCTATGAGTATTTTATCAGTTTTACTAATGATTGCTCTAGGTATGGGTATGTTTATCTTATGCAACGAAAGTCTAAATCCTTTGAAAAGTTCAAAGAGTTCGAGGCTGAAGTTGAAAACACAATGGATAGACGAATTAAAACACTTCGATTGGATCGAGATGAAGAGTTTTTGGACTCGGCATTCCAAGACTATTTGATAGAACATGGAATCGTTTCCCAACTCTCAACGCCGAGTATACCTCAGCAAAATGGTGTAGCAAAGAGGAGAAATAGAACCTTGTTGGACATGATTCATTCGATGATGAGTTACGCTTCCTTACCAGACTCGTTTTGGGGTTTCGCAGTGGAGACTGCAATATACATACTCAACTGTATTCCCTCCAAGAGTGTTGTGAGAACACCTCGAGAGTTGTGGAATGGGCGTAAAGCTAGTTTACGTCACTTCCACATTTGGGCTTGCCCTGCACATGTGCTTGAGGCAAATCCCAAGAAGTTGGAACCATGGTCGAGGTTATGCCTCTTTGTAGGCTACCCCAAAGGTACACGAGGGGGTTATTTTTATGATCCATCGGAAAATAGGATGTTTGTTTCCACGAACGCTACTTTCCTAGAGAAGAATCATATTGGGGAGCACAGTCCACGAAGTAAAGTCGTGTTGTGTGAGCTTTCCAATGAAACTATTGAAACTTCAACAAGAGTTGTTGAAAATTCTGCTTCATCAGCAAGAGTTGTTGATGGTAGTTCATCTAGTAGGTCGGTTCCACCTCAAGAGTTGAGGGAACCTCGACGCAGTAGGAGGGTTGCGAACCCGCCCATTCGCTATCTGGGTTTCACGAAAATCTTTGCTATGATAGCAGATGGCGATGTTGAGGATCCGTTGTCTTATCAGAAGGCAATGAAGGATGTAGACTGGGATGAATGGATCAAGGCCATGGATCTTGAGATGGAGTCGATGTACTTCAACTTAGTATGGGATCTTGTAGATCAGCCTGATAGGGTAAGACCTATAGGTTGTAAATGGATCTACAAGTGCAAACAGGGTGCTGATGGGAAGGTGCAAACCTTCAAGGCTCGACTTGTGGCAAAGGGTATACCCAGGTAGAGGGAGTCGACTATGAGGAGACTTTCTCAACTGTTGCCATGTTAAAGTCAATCTGCATCCTCCTATCTATTGCAACTTATTATAATTATGAGATCTGGCAAATGGATGTCAAAATGGCCTTTCTGAATGGCAATCTTGAAGAGACCATTTACATAGTGCAACCCGAGGGATTCATAGCCCAAGGTCAAAAGCAAAAGATTTGCAAGCTAAATCGGTCCATTTATAGGCTGAAACAAATGTCTCAATCTTGGAACATATGGTTTGATACTGCGATCAAGTCGTATGGCTTTGACTAGAACGTTGATGAACCTTGTGTCTACAAGAAGATCATCAATGCTTCAATAGTCTTCTTAGTATTGTATATAGACGATATACTACTCATTAGGAATGATGTAGGTCTACTGACTGCAGTTAAGAACTGGCTAGTGACTCAATTCCAAGTGAAAGATTTGGGAGAGACTCAGTTTGTTCTGGGTATACAGATCTTTCGGGATCGTAAGTACAAAGTGCTAGAACTGTCTCAGACATCGTACATTGACAAGATGTTGCTCAAGTACTCGATGCAGGACTCCAAAATGGACCTACTGTCATTTAGGCATGGAGTCACTTTGTCTAAGAACATGTGTCCTAAGACGCCTCAAGAGGTTGGGGAGATGAGACAGTTCCCACATGCGTTTGTCGTTGGCAGTTTGATGTATGTGATGCTTTGTACTAGACAAGACATCTGCTACACTATGGACATAGTCAGTAGATATCAGTCTAACCCAGGCCAGGTTCATTGGACCACAGTGAAGAACATCATCAAGTATCTTCGGAGAACGAGGGATTACATGCTCGTGTATGGATCTAAGGATTTGATCCTTACTAGATACACGGATTCTGACTTTCAGACTGATAGGGACTCTCGTAAGTCCACTTCAGGGTCAGCCTTTACTCTTAACGGAGGAGCTGTAGTGTGGCGAAGCACTAAGCAGGGGTGCATCGCCGACTCCACTATGGAGGCGGAATACATTGCGGCTTACGAAGCTGCTAAGAAGGCCATCTGGCTTAGGAAGTTCTTGACAGAACTAGAAGTTGTTCCAGATATGTCTAGGCCCATTACTCTCTCTTGTGATTGCCATGAAGATCGCCTTCGGAGCACAATGATGCTAACCCGTTTATGAAGGCTCTCACGGCTACAGTGTTTGAGAGTCACCTTCAGAGCATGGATCTACAAAATCGTCCGCGGCTGGACTAGGGTAAGTGGAAGATTTTTCTATACTGGCTTTTATGCGCTAGTTTATTGTTTTGTACTAGTTTTTGTACACCGCACTTCGCTTTAAGACAAGTGGGAGATTGTTGGGGTTGATGCCCTAAAGACACGTGTCCTGTAGTTTGTAAATAGTTTATACGAACGCTTGTAATATATAATATAATATATTGTACTTCACTTCTTATTTTTTCTCAGTTGTTTGTTTTATTTGCTTTACCACAAACCAATAAACCTAAAATCCCTGGTTATCTATATGAACTTAAGCATGTATGTGGTGACATACAAGTGGATCATGTCTTAAGTGATACCAAAATGGTCTGTAGTATATGGATATAGGAGGGAAACCTTATCCTGGTAACGCTACAGATGCAGCCCGCTTTGTGGAATGGTCAAGTGTTGTGACTTGTCACAGATGGTCTGATCCTGATCATTCGTGTAGGGGACATGCGAGCGGGGGCGTCTTATACAAAGTGTATAAGACCTGACCACGAAGTGTTAACATCTCGTTATATAACACCGTTCATGACAAAGACTTCACTTCACTTGAATGACCATGGGTAATATGACCTCAATTCTGAGTGAGTTGGGAACTCTTGCCATTGAGGGCGGTCCTTTGATTTGCATGGGTGCGAGTAGTCAGGTCGCCAACTTAAACTTACCACTTTAAGGATTCGTCTGATTTGGGAGTTGGGAACTCAGCTACACAAGATGAAATTCACTTCTTTCCCCAAGCAAGGGCAAGTAGATAGATAGCTCCCTTAAGGTCTGATTCCAGGGCTTGAACGATGTGGTGCCACACACCTTCTCTTGGCCCGAGAGGTGTTCACACATAGTTGGACTATGTTGTATTTTTCATTAGAGGAATCAATGGTACTTCAAGAGTGAGATGTAACTATAGAGGCAAAACGGTAAATTGGCCCAGTTGTACTTACGAGCATCTATGAAGGGTCATCGTACTCATGATTAGTTATATTTAATGGACATAGAAATATATCTGTGGTAAGAGGAGTTCAGCTGTTGGTCTTTAGTGGAATGCCTGGCAGTTAATGGATGGTGGATCTCGTGGCTAAAGAGTTTAGTCAGCTATTCATGTACGGTTGGAGATTCGAACCACAGGTCCATAAGGTCCCCTTGGTAGCTTGGATAAAGTCAAGAATCAGTTTTTGGGTCAGTTTGAAATGTTCAAATTGACAAGAGAGAATTCGATTATATATGATATAATTGAACTGGTTAATTATATCTGATATAATTGACTAAATGTATTAGATACATATTTTGGAGGAAATTAGATATAAATATGATTTATATCAAGTGAAGGAGAAATTACTATAGTAGATATGTGATATCAAATTATAGATTAAGAATACAATATGATTATATTCATTATTTATTTAAATAGGCGATTATGAGATAATTGGCCGATAATTCTCCTAAATCGTGTGAAAGTGGGAAGATCGATTTTGGTTATTGTAACTGAAGAATAAAATGAAAATTGTTTTCATTTTTGTAAAGAGTTCAAAAATTTGCTCACAGTATGGAAACTTCACGATTACTTAGTTGAGAGCCTATACGATAGCGCCCTTCGCCTAAACGATCGCACACCCACGCACTAAACGATCGCTCACCTTCTCTAAACGATCGCTTAGCCCGCTGAGCTTTTCTAAGTAAAACATACACGATCGTGTACCTTTCTCTAAGCGACAAGCACCCGACTATACGATAGTCACCTACTATCTCCCACTTGCTTGTTCGTTCTAAACGATCGCCCTTTCCTCCTCCCTCTACCAATTCCATCAAAGTCCACTCTTTGGATTCTCACTCCAAGAATACCAAGGGCTTCAAGTGGTGGTGTCATCCCCGGTTGCTACTTGTTCGTGTGTTACCGTTCGTATAGACGATCGTGGTGCTGTTAGGCGACTGATTGATGGTCGATGTGGACTGTGGTGGAGTCACTTCCGCTGGATTGAGTTCGAGTGAAGATAGTCTTCAACTGGTACATTTACTCAATCTGTTGTATTTTATTTGTCAAAGCATGTGTATAATTAGTGTTAAAATGCATACGTGTTTGTTAGAATGTGTGTGTGATAATTCGGTCACAATGAAATAGGAAAGATCCGAACCCGCTCATGGATACTCTTGTTTAAAAGTTCCTTCACTTTGTCTACTAGTAGGGCACCTTCATTGTGCTTCTATTAGTATACGTTGATGATGTTATGCTTATTGGAAACAATATTTCCCTGAATCTTGTTTCTACCTTGGATAACAAATTTGCCTTGAAGGATCTAGGACCTTTGAATTATTTTCTTGGCATTCAGGCTTCTAAACTGGATTCCGGTCTCTTACTCACTCAATCAAATTACAACAATGATCTACTGTTAAAGTTGGGCCTCACATCTTTTAAACCGACTCCTACACCTTTTGTCGTTGATAAAAAATCATTCTATATCTTATAGAACTCCACTAACTAACCCATTTCTCTACCTTAGTATGGTCGGCGCTTTGCAATACTTAACGAACACACATCCCGACATTGCCTATATAGTCAATCACCTCAATTAGTTTCTAAAGCAACCAACAGATGTTTATTGACGGATCGTGAAACGAGTGCTTCAATATCTTAGTGGCACTAAATACTTTGGTCTGTTAATCATACCTTCTTATACCCTCACTATCGCAGCTTACTTTGATGCTGACTGCGCATCCAATTTCGACGATCTTAAGTCGGTTGCTGCCTATTGTGTTTAGTTGGGTAACACCTTAGTTTCTTGGTCTTCTAAGAAGCAGACAACAGTGGCTCAATTGAGCACAAAGTTTAAGTATCGTGCCTTGGCTCACACGTCCACGAGATCATTTGGCTCAAACAATTGATTGGTGAACTTAATGTTTCAAATTTTTCCAAACTGATTATATGGTTTGATAATATTAGTGCTAGAGCTTTGGCCACTAATCTGACTTTTCATGCCCGAACCAAACACATTGAAATTGATGTCCATTTTTTTTATGGCAAGGTTTTCCAAGGAGCTCTTGAAATTCGGTATGTGCCTTCATCTGATCAGGATGCCGATAGTCTCACAAAGCCTCTATCTCACTCTCAGTTTGCTCATTTTTGCACCAAACTTAGGATAAATTCTTTACCCGCTCGTTTGAGGGGGGATGTGAAGGAAAATACAGTGCCAGTTCATTCTCCCACGCTAATCATCGAAACTTCATGAGTAAAAATTGTACAAATTCAAATTAATTAAGTTTGTCTTGTCCTATTCATTCGTTGTATTGCTAAGTATACATTTATCCCCTTTTTTCTTGTCCTGTTCTAGTTTCTAGGGTTTTTCACACCCTTGATATATATATTTTATTCAATCACTTCAATAATCAATTTAAAAAAAAAAAAAAAAAAACCCTTTAGGCAAATTCCTTCATCGTCTTCTTTGTCTTCACTATTATCCAACCTACTTCTTCTTATATATTGTCTTATAATGCTTTATGTTACTAAATTCTTTTTGTCCCAAGGGGTTTTCCTTTCGGTGACAACCATATCAGACAATCAAGTGGACATTGCCTTATCTATGATTTTTATTGAAATAGAAGAGAAAGAAAATGACACAAGGAGTTTACGTGGAAAACCCTAATTCAGGGAAGAAAAACCACAATAGAAAAGGACTTATTATTTTAATGTCATACTTATAATAGACCCCAACCTCAGATATAAATAGAAGGAGATGAAACCCTAATTTAGCAAATATAGTATAAATTACAAAAATGCCCTTAGGGCTAATTCAACGTATTTCAACACCTCTCCTCCCCCCCTCAAGTTGGGGCGTAGATATCGGCAAGACCCAACTTGCTAATACAAGCTTCAAACGTCTGTCTCGATAACCCTTTCGTAAGAACATCTGCAACCTGTTGGATTGAAGGTACATAGGGAATACAGATAGACCCGCTGTCTAACTTTTCTTTAATAAAGTGCCTGTCAATTTCCACATGTTTGGTTCCATCATGTTGCACGGGATTATTCACAATACTGATGGCAGCCTTATTATCACAATACAGCTTCATGGGCCCCGAACTACTCTCGTGAAGATCAGATAAAACTTTCTACAACCAGATTTCTTCACACACTTCTAGATTCATAGCTCTATACTCTGCCTCAACACTACTTCTGGCCACTATACCCTGTTTTTTACTTCGCCAAGTTACCAAATTTCCCCATACAAAGGTACAGTACCCTGAGGTTTACTTTCTATCAGTCACAGATCCGGCCCAATTTGAGTCAGTATATGCCTCGATGCTCAGGGTGTCATGTTTTCTGAACACCAAGCCCTTCCCAGGGGTGGACTTCAGGTATCTCAAAATTCGAGTCACAGCTTCCATGTGCTCCTCATATGGACTCTGCATGAACTGACTTACCACATTCACAGCATAAGAGATGTCAGGCCTAGTATGAGATAAGTAAATCAGTTTTCCTAACAAGCATTGATACCGCTTCTTATTCACAGGAACTCCTTCCGAAATGCTTTTCAATTTGCTATTGACCTCAATAGAAGTGTCAATGGGTTTGCATCTAGTCATTCCTGTTTCCTTCAACAAGTCCAGAGTATACTTCCACTGAGATATAGATATTCCCGCTTTTGATCTTGCCACTTCCATCCCGAGAAAATACCTCAAACTACCAAGATCCTTGATTTCAAATTCACCTACCATCCTTTGTTTTAGCTTAGAAATTTATGTCGTGTCATCTCATGATAGGATAATGTCATCAACATACACTACCAATACAACAATCTATCCTAAGGGTGATTTTTTGGTAAACAAGGTATGATCAGAATGCCCCTGAACAAACCCATGGGACTTAATAAACACGGTGAACCTGTCAAACCATGCCCTAGGGGACTGCTTCAACCCATATAAAGACTTCCTGAGTTTGCAAACATGATTCCCAAACTTAGCTTCGAAACCTGGAGGTGGACTCATGTAAACTTCCTCTTCTAACTAGCCATTTAGGAAGGCATTTTTTACATCTAGTTGATGTAGGGGCCAATATTTATTTACGGCGACAGATAGAAGAACACGAATCGTGTTTAACTTAGCCACTGGGAAAAAGTTTCTGAATAATCAATCCCATACGTCTGAGTGAACCCTTTTGCAACTAACCTGGCCTTATATCTTTCGAGTGTTTCGTCAGACTTATACTTCACTGTGAACACCCATTTGCAACCAACTGTTTTGTGACCTCTAGGGAGAGCTACTAACTTCTAAGTCTTATTTGCCTCGAGAGCTCTCATTTCCTCCATTACTGCTGCTTTCCACTCGGGAACTTCCATAGCCGAATGTACACTGGTAGGTATTGCTAGAGCATCCAGCTGAGTAGTGAAAGCCTCAAAAACCAAGAGATAAGTTACTATAGGTCAAAAAACTATGCAAAGGGTACTTTGTACATGACTTGGTTCCCTTTCTCAGAGCAATTGGCATATCCAAAGTGGTATCATAGTTGTCAGTTTTCGTCTATCCCTCTTCAGTATCAGACTTCTGAGACAATTCTGCATCTTCTTGAGGATCTTTCAGCACCTCATTATCTCTTAAAGTTTCAACCTTCTCTGAGCTCGTCTCATCATTTTCTATGTTCCCAGATTTCTCTTCAAGAATCTCCTCTGAAACAACGGGATCTTGAACCTAAGCTGGTTCCATACGGGTAGACTGATAGGACTCTTTGAAGCACTCAAGAGGAGTTTGAAACTTTAGAACTCATGAAGGCATTCTATTAATGAGATGAACTACGGTAAGAACTGCAACTCCCCACAAGTACGAAGGGAGAAACGCTAGAATCATCAAGGAACGAGCAACTTCAATGAGGTGGCGATTTTTTCGTTCAGCAACCCCATTTTGTTGAGGAGTATATGCACACGAGTTTTGATGGATGATCCCCTTTGATGCTAGGAATTCCTGGAAGGTGTGATTGACAAACTCCCAGCCATTGTCACTCCGAAGAATGGCAATCTTTGTGTTGAACTGTGTTACTAAAGTGGTATAGAACTGTTTGAAGGTAGATAGGACTTTGGACTTATCAGCAAGGAGATATACCCATGTAAGTCGGGTATGGTCATCGATGAAAGTTACAAACCACCATTTACCAGACAGGGTAGAGATGCTTGAGGGACCCCAAACATCACTGTGGACCAGGTGGAAAGGCTGGGTAGGTTTATAGGGCTGAGAAATAAACAACACGCGAGGTTGTTTAGCACATATACAGACATCACAAGATAATGAAGAAATATTCATATTATGGAATAAATGAGGAAATAAATATCGCATATATTGAAAACTAGGATGTCCAAGACGAAAATGCCACAATAAATAATTTGTTTCAATAAACGAAGATAAAAGACTAGTCCTAAAAAAGCTTCTGGAGGAAGCATCTTCAGAAAGGAAATATAGGCCTCTGTCATATCGGGTAGTGCCAATCGTCTTCCCCGAGCTCAAGTCCTGAAACAAAGAAGTATCTGGTGAGAAGAAAACTTTACAGTTCAAATCTTTTGTTATTTTGCTTATTGATAATAAGTTGTAAGAAATTTTGGGCACATGTAAGACATTTTGCAGAGTTAATCCCCGAAATGGTGATAGTCTGCCTTTTCTAGCAACATAAGCGAAGGACCCATCCACAATTCAAATCCTCTCATTTCCAACGTTTGGATAGTATGAGAGAAATCGGTCGGATGAGCCAGTCAAGTGATCGGTCGCTTCTGAATCTAGAATCCATAACCCATTCCCTTCAACAAGGAAACTAAAAGATTGAGGGTTACCTGATTGAGAAATTGTTCTGATCCCTATGGTACCTGAATCACCAGGGTTGGTCACTGGAGACTGTGTCTAAGGTTGTGCAACCCCCTCAACTGATTCACCCACTAGAGCACGCCCAGATTTCGACTTGTTATTCGGAGGGTGACGTTTACCATTCGGAGGGCGACCATGCAATTTCCAACACTGATCTTTCGTGTGCCACTGTTTTTTGCAATGCTCACATAAAAGGGGTGTTTTACTATTCTGCTTGTCACCATCAGCTCCAGCGGACTTCACCTCGAAGGCAGCTGACTCTACAGTGGTAACACTCGGCCCATTCATTGCACTCGATCTATCTTCTTCCAATCTAACCTCTGAACAGACCTCCATGAGAGACGCTATTGGTTTATGCCCTAGTATTCGACTCCGAACTGTATCAACTTTGGGGTGCAACACTGCAAGAAAATCATACACACGCTCAACCTCTTCTATCTTGGAGTATTGAATTCCATCTTGCGGGCAGTTCCAGATGATCTCCCGACATAAATCCATTTCTTGTCATAACAATGACATATTGCTAAGTATGACGTTACATCCATACTCCCTTGTTTGTATTCGTAAACCTGTTTACGTAGAGTATACAGGCGGGATGCGTTCTGACGCCTCGAATATAACCTTCGGACTACATCCCAAATATCTCGGGCAGTGGCTAAATAGAGTAAAGGTTTCCCAATTTGTGGTTCCATGCTACTAATTAACATTAAGTGGAGTAAAGAATCCTTTACCTTCCAGACACGCTCTTGAGGATCTCCAGGATTCGGTCGTGGTATCTCTTCAGTCAAATATCCAAACTTATGGCATCCCTCAAGAACCATTTTAATTGTTTGGGACTAAAAGAAGTAATTTTGCTCATTCAACTTCTCTCCCGTGATCATTCCTGCAGAATTTCC
The DNA here is from genome assembly GCF_027475165.1 of Benincasa hispida. Taxonomy (NCBI): domain Eukaryota; kingdom Viridiplantae; phylum Streptophyta; class Magnoliopsida; order Cucurbitales; family Cucurbitaceae; genus Benincasa; species Benincasa hispida. The sequence continues at coordinate 41,928,289 of NC_143482.1, read as the reverse complement.
TATAATTCCAGATAAAAAATTAGTAGTAGGAAGAATAGGAAACATTGATACCGGATTTTCTGAATACATCGGGGAAGAATTATGGTCATTCAATCTGGCTCCAAAGGCGGCCATCTGTTGCTAGAGACTAACCAATTGTTGTTAGAGTTCCCCATGAGATTCAGATCTGGAATTTTTCTATCCAAAAGTCATGGGATTTTCTTCAATGGAATCACCCATTTAAAACTGAGGTTCAACCGAGTACACATGAGGAAGAAGATGTCTACCATGGTACTGTGAAAGAGCTACTGTCGGAAGTCCACTGGCGGTAGAATGCGACCACCCGTGACCGGCGTTGCTCCCAGACGGCTGCGACGGAGGGTAACAAACAGAAGGCTCGGAGATTGGCTGTGAGGTTGAAGAAATCGCGCCGATCTAACCCAACCCAGCAAACCCACGACCGTCTGAAGTAGATCCGGTCTTGTGCGAAGTCGAGGGACCGATCGGCTGCTTCAAGGGACAGACTGCGTGCTCAGAAAAGGAACGCTTGCATGCGAAGTCGAGGGGCCTTCATCGATCGACTGGAACGACTAAGTCTGAAAGCTAATCGACGTGCCGGCTGAGTAAGAACACCACCAGCTGTTCGGCTCACCAACTGGATCTGTTCAGCTACGCCACCTAGGATGATGGTTCGGAGATAGCGGTTAACTACTGTTTGAATCACAGCCTCATTGGTCAGTGTACTTTCACCTATCAAGTTTGATGACTGAATTTCCTCTATCAGGGTTAGGGTTTCATTACCTTGCTCTGATACCATATTGAAATAGAAGAGAAAGAAAACGACATAAGGAGTTTACGTGGAAAACCCTAATTCAGGGAAGAAAAACCACGATAGAAAAGGACTTATTATTTTAATGTCATACTTACAATAAACCCTAACCTCAGATATAAATAGAAGGAGATTAAACCCTAATTTAGCAAATATAGTATAAATTACAAAAATGCCCTTAGGGCTAATTCAACGTGTTTCAACAATTTTCAATGAGTCTTCTCAAGTCTCACACATATTTACAAATTTTTTTCCTGAAGAGACCTATGATGCTTTTTTCCCTCTGAATTTTCTGAAGAATCATCCAACAAGATTCACAATTATAAGAATAATAATTTTAATTCAAGCACACATGCTAAACTATAGGTATCTCCTAAGCAAAGACAATGCAAAACATACAGTAGATGGAGTTTAATTGCAGTAGATTTGCTACTGTGCGTTGTCGAAGTAGAATCGTCCTACAACTAGCAACACCGATGTCGAATCGTGCAGCAGCACCCGTGGGAAATTGGGAAGCAGCACCTATAGCTAGGATCTTGAAGCAGCTTAGACGGTGTGAGCTTGTCGGTGTGGGTTGGACATCGTAGCGTAGGTTTCCATAGGGAGAGCCTTTAAAAAAAGTTTCTTAAATTTTTTAATCTCGACGACTCTCCTATATCGTTAGGATAAGCTCTATCTCTTGAAGCCTCAACCTTAGAGTCAAGAAAGGTCAACAATTTTTTTTCCTGGCGTTTTTTATGCCGACAATCCAAGAAATAGTGTCGGGAGAGCATATTTTTCCTAACGCCATTGAAAAAAACCATCGAGAGAGCCTATTTACCTGACCCTAAATAAATCGTCGGGAAAAATGGCTTCTCCCAACACTTTTTTAAGCGTTGGGAAATCTTTCGTCGAGCAAAACCAAATTTTTTGTAGTGAATCATATTGTTCGAGTTTAATTTCACCAACATTTCAATATTCAAATATCAATTAAGTTAATAACTGGTTTTTTTTTAAAGTTGTTACAGTATATGTTTTTTTTTTCTTTTGTTAGGTATTTTGGTTATGCATCATTTGATCAATTTTTGTAGCCATCCATCCACAGTCAACAATTTGTATAATGAGTCCCCAACACATTTCCATCGCATTTGATGGTGTATGCACATATGTTTGGTCCAATAAATATGCGGTGTTCTCATTGTCGATTGCAGGTGGTAGGTGAATGGTGGGTTGGGAGTATATATGCCACTACGAAGAAGAATGCATATGAAAAAGATTGAGTGATTTTCTGTTTTTGATTGGATCTTTTGGATGAAAGATTTCACGAAAGGATTCAAAATGATAGGTTTGATGATAGTGATAGTGAAGGAGGGAGGATGAGTACTTTTCTCCATTGGATATTCGGAGAAGGTTGTATGCTTCACGAAGCTAGGGAAGGTAGTCATTAATTTTTACGTTATCTTTTAAGTTTTGCATGGAAACTTATCACTATTTTTTTTTACTGAAAATGACGTTTTTCCTTATATGCTTTCATATGTTAACCTAGGTCTTATAGACTCCCTGTATATACTTAAGAACGTCTAAATTTCTTGAATATTAGTATAAGTTTACATGTATTTATCCATGTATATCTTATGAAATTCACTCCTACGATATGTTTTGAGTCGTTGAGTTTAAGGTAAGTGAATAAAATTAGTAATTGTTTGTCATTTTATCTAACCCTTGGGTTTATGTTTTTACTCTCCCACACTTCCCCACATTTAAGCCACAATCTGTCTTTGTACACCAACATTTTTTTTTACATTAGTATCATTTTACCTGTTTATATGCATATATATGTCTATGAGTTTGTGGAAAGATGAGAGTTCTAGAAATTTTATTATAATTATTTTTCGTTTATGTAGATAATATTATTTTATATTTGGTTAGATTTTGTTTATTAGGTTCCCATAATTATAGGGGTTTGGGTAATTGAAAAAAATAAAAAGAAAAATCTTAGATGATGGTAGTTTTATCACAAGAAATCTAACAAATCCTCCTCTAAATTAGATTGACATTTTTGCAATAAAACTTTGTTTTAGGTATTTTGAAACAAACTAATTAAAAAATAGCTATTTTTGTGCTTCACCCAAAAAATTGACATTAAATTATTATATGAAAATTTATCTTTTAGTCCTCTTTTTATAGAATAGGCGTGTTTCTTCTTTAAGCTTTTCACCCATTTTTTAGTCTTTAGTTTTTAAAAATATGTACATTTGATTCCTAAGTTTTCAAAATGTAACTTATTTGTCCTTTATTTTTTTTTAATAGGTTTAGAAGGTCTCCACATCTAATTTTTTTCATTATTTTAAATTAGAAAAACAATTTGAAATTTTTTCTCTCTAATATTATTTTTAAGGTTATTTTCCTAATTCAGAATGTCATATAATTATTTTAAATAACAAAAAAAATATATAGGGACCTTTTAAACATATTCTTAAAAATTCAATGAGTAAAAAAGTACATTTTGAAACTAAGGATCAAATGCACTTATTCTAAATTACTCAAGAACTACCAAAGTGAGCTTGACTTAATAGTATTGGCATGTGCTTCTTCTCTAGAGGTCGGAAGTTCAATTTTTCACCCCATAATTGTTGTACTAAAAAAAAGTACTCATAGACTAAAAAGGTATATTTTGAAAACTTGAGATTAAACACAATTATTCTTCAAAATTCCAAAACTAATAAGGTAGTTTTTCCATTATTCTAGTTGTCGCTATGGGTTTGGAAGTAGCCGACATTGTTTCCAAGAGGAGGAAAATGGACTCGGTCTTTCTTTATAGGTGTGACTGGGCATCCAAAACATGCCATATTGGTTTTTTAAAAGAAAAACATAAAAGGGTTATAAAAGAATGTAGGTATTAAAGAAATGCCTTTTTTGTAAGATAGAGACTTTTTTTATTTGGATTTTTAAAGATCCCATGTTTTATTGATTACTACTCAAGCAAATAATAATGAACAATAATTATAACTGGCCAAAGGTCATTAGAAGATTTATTTGAATTTAATTTGGCGTCCCAAAATAAATTTACCACCTCAAGAATATTAAGAAAATTAACATTTTGACCTCCTAATCTCTATCATAGGAAAGTTTTTAAAAGATTTCTTTTTATTCCCTCAAGATTATTAGGAAAGTCAATATTTTAACCTCTCAATTTTCATCCTAGGAAAGTTTTATTTTCTTTTTGAAAAATATTTTCGGAAGATGATCTTGGTTTCATATTTTATAATGCAGAATAACAATCTTTCATATTTTGAAGTGCATAAAAGTATATAACGCAAAGTAACAATCTTTTGCCAACATCAACCCAAAGTGTAAAAAAAGGGATAATAGAATTGATGATTCTCTATTTATATTATGATGAGTACTTATATTATTTAAACTACTTTTAAATACATTATTTACTTTTCTTTTATTGTCATTCTCTCCCTTTTATTCTTTGAATTGTAAATTAGGTTAAAGTACTAATTTGGTTTAGGTAATCTCTTACTTTTTACAAAGAAGTGTATAACATGGATAGAAGTTGGATGCAAATTGAAAATCGAGTATTGCAAGAATATAGAACGGAGTTAGAAATTTTTTGGATTTTGCATTTATGCATGCAACGTCTAGTCAAATATCTTATCCATGTAAAAGATACAAAAATACAGTACTTAAGACTCGAGGTTATGTTGAAGCAAATTTGTTAATGTTTGGAATAGTTCCAAGTTACACTAGATGGGCAATGCATGGTGAAGAAAGTTTTACTTGTGAAGTAGGAGAAAATGATAATGATACTGATGATGAAGATGTTTTTTAAATACTAGAGGATCATTTTGGTGCTTTTAATATGGATAACTAGATTGGTAAAAGAGAATCAAATAAGCATCGTTATGATGAAGAACCTAATGAGAATGTTTCTAAGTTTTACAGATTGTTGAATGATGTAGAAAAAGAGCTTTATCCTGGGTGTTAAAAATATTCTAAGTCGTCTTTCATTATGAGTTGTTTCATCTAAAGTATTTTGGAAGTTAGAGTAATAAATTATTTACTTTACTACTTGAGTGAGGGGAACTGATGGTGATGATTTAAAAAAAAAACACAAAATAGTGGGATAGTAGTGAGAGGAACTGATGATCAAGATGATGGAACTCTTAATGAAAAGCATCCATGAGCGCGTTCGGATCTATCCGATTTCATCGTGACCGAAATACAACATATGCATTCCAACAAATAAATGCAAAATAACACTAATTAACGGCATGCTTTGAACAATAAAACACAAGGAAAAAAGTTCTCATACCAATTGAAGACTCTCTTCAAACGTCGAACTCAAAGCAGCAAAAGAACCTCTACACGCTATATCGCCCAGAAAATCAGTCGACTGTGGCAGTACGATCGTCTACACGAATGGCAGCAACACGAACAGTCAAGAACAAGTAAACAGCAGGGACGACACTACCAGTTGGAGCCCTTGGTATTCTCGGAGTGAGAATCCAAAGTGTGGTCTTTAGTGAATTTTGTAGAGGTAGGAGGAAAGACAGATCGTGTAGACGATAAGCAAGTGGGAGAGACAGAGCTATCCTATAGCAGGGATGCTTATCGTTTAGATGAAGCTACATGATCGTGTAGGTTTTACTAAGCGATCGTTTAACAAAAGGTAGACGATCGTTTAGAAAGTGGCACGCTATGCGATAGTTTAAGAAAGCTAAGCGATCATTTAGGGACAGACGTGCGATCCTTTAGGCGCTGGTGTACGATCGTTTAGACAATGAGCTACTATCGCATAGGCTCTCAAGCTAGGCGATCGTTTACGTTTTCACACCAATTGCGAAATTTCGAACCTCTTGTCAAAATGAGTCCAATTTTCATTTTATTCATTGGTTACCATAACCGAATGCGGCTGCTCCCACTAACTCACGATTGAGGAGAATAAAACGGTCATTTATCTCATAATTAACCAATATGATAATAAATGAATATAATTATATTATATTCGTACCCCATAGTTTGATATCACATATCTACTATAGTATTTTTCTCCTCTACTTGATATAAATCATATTTATATCTAATTTTCTCCAAAATAATGTATCCATACATTTAGCCAATTATATCATATATAATTAACCAGTTCAATTATATCACATATAATCGAACTCCCTCTTGTTAATTTGAACATTTCAAACTAACCCAAACACTGATTCTCGACTTTATCCAAGCTACCCAGGGGACCTAATGGACCTGTGGCTTGAAGCTCCAACGGTACATGAATAGCTAACTAAACTTTTTAGCCATGAGATCCACCATCTGTTAACTACCTGACATTCTATTAAAGATCAACAGCTGAACTTTTCTTACCACAGATATATTTTTGTGTCCATTGGATATAACCAATCATGAGTACGATGACCTTCACAGGTGCTTGTAAGTACAGCTGGGCCAATTTTTCGTTTTTCCCCTGTAGTTATATCTCACTTCTTAAGTACCACTGATTTCTCTAATGAACAATACAACATAGCTCAACTATGTGTGAACACTTCTCGGGCCAAGAGAAGGTATGTGGCACCACATCGTTCAAACCCTGGAATCAATCCTTAAGGGAGCTATCTATCTACTTACCCCTACCTCGGGAAGGAGTGAATTTCATCTTGTGTAGCTGAGTTCCCAACTCCCAAATCAAACAAATCCCCAAAATTGTAGGTTTGAATCGGTGACATGGCCACTCGTACCCATACAAATCAAAGAACCGCCCTCAATCGTAGGAGTTCCCAACTCACTCAGGATTGAGGTCATGTTACCTATGGTCATCCTAGTGAAGTGAAGTCTTTGTCATGAATGGTGTTATATAACGAGACGTTAACACTTCGTGGTCAAGTCTTATACAAACTCTTTGTATAGGACGCCCCTGCTCGCATGTCCCCTACACGAATGATCAGGATCAGACCATCTGTGACAAGTCACAATACTTATGACCATTCCACAAAGTGGGCCGCATCCATAGCGTTACTAGGATAAGGTTTCCCTTCTATATTCATATACTACATACCATTTTGGTTATCACTTAAGACATGATCCACTTGTATGTCACTACATACATGCTTAAGTTACATACAGATAACCAGGGATTTTATGTTTATTGATTTGTGGTAAAGGAAATAAAACATACAACTGAGCAAAATCAAGATGTGAAGTAAATATCATATATTATACAACACAAGCGTTCGTACAAACTGTTTACAAACTACGAGACACAAGACTTTAGGGCATCAATCCCAACACAAGAGTACTTTGGTGTATTGCATGATATTATTGAATTACGATAAATGGGTGGAAACAAAGTCGTTATGTTTAAATGCAAATGGTGGAATATCAACAGTCTTGGTAAAGGAATTAGAATCTATGATCATGGACTAACTAGTGTGAATATAATGTACATATTTGCTACAAATGAGCCATTTGTATTAGCAAGCCAATCTGAACAAGTTTTTTTACCTTGAAGATAGAAGAAACTTGATTTGATATTTTGTGTTGAAAGTTGATCCAAAATATTATTACAATATCCCTTTGATCATAGATGAAGATTATCGAAAAGAAGATGATGAAGAAGACAAAAATAGAGGAATTTAATTCGTTTATGTTAGGTAATCTCTTTTTAACTTTATAATATATG